>NC_071263.1:1740000-1822500 GCF_023375685.1 Ictalurus furcatus | reverse complement strand
GCTAATTCAGCAGTGTTGTAATCCCCTACGACAGACCGAAAAAATAAAAAAAAAAACGAGGGGTGTTCACACGAGACAACCCGATCTGGGTTGCCAAAATAGAAAAAATAATCATCATCATCATCAGTTGCACGGTAATATTTTTTTGTTTTGTTTTGGTAATGCAAGTTGTTGTTTTTTTTTTTGTTTTTTTTTTCTTCGCTGTTGTCCCGCCAGTTATTTGTAATCTGGGAACCATATGCATATTGGCCATCAGTGACGGAGCACAATTGTGTAGCGGACACGGCGTCCCGTGTTGAATTTATTAGCGATGTTAAAGCAGGGACCATCTGTTGAAAACGCTAGCTCCGGTTTAAGAGCGCTGGCGTGATCAGAGAAGCTGGACGGAGAAAGGACGCAGCGTTAAAAGCGTTGAAGATTAAACCGAGACTCGGACCGTTTGCTCACATGACCCCGGTTCTATAATTCACCTCGGTTCGTACGTTATAAATAGTGTCCAGAAGATAAAACTACACACCAGGACGTGACGTTTTCGGAAAACACTCGACGACGCTGTGAACCATTTTGTTTGTACGTTCTACGTTACAGGAGTGCGCCATTTATACGGCAAGTGTTTTAAACGTTGCAGATTTAACGTGGAAAACGGTTACGAAGCACCGACACCGGAGACTCCTTCCATATAAATGTTAAATAAACGTCTCCGACAAGAAGACTTCACCGTACCGACAAATGTTTTCGATCCATTTATGTGGAGCGGCCAGCTTTTATAAAAGTGTGCTGGAAGCCGTCACGAGAGAGACGATAACGTATCAGCGCGAGCGCATCGATATGAACATGATTTCGCTTCCTCCGGAGATGTTGCGATTTTGCGATCGCAGAAACGGAAGAGATATTCGGAGGAGCTTGCAGGTTTCGAAAACGACCGCGGGTTCCACGCGGCCCGAGACGCGTCACGCGTACGCCGTTACGACACGCGTTCAGTCCAAGCCGTCTTCGGTTCACGTCCGTCGAACACGAGGACGGCTAAAAGGTCTCGTTTACCGACAAACATCGCTGCGAAAGAGCGCGCGGAACTATCGCGTGCAACCGCGATTTCGCAAATTTGAGTTGTTTTCTCTGTGACATCCTGTACGACTGTGATATGAAGCAGCACTACCGTCAGAGCTGCTTTTATTTAAAATAAATAAATAAATAAATAAATAAATAAATAAAACCTGACCAATCAGATTCGAGCATGGACCTTTCTATAAGCCTTAAGTTCTATATAGAACCCTAAAGCAGAGTGTTTCTCTATCTGTCTCTCTATCTATCTATCTATCGAAAGGGTTCCAAGTGGAACCGGAAGTTAAGGAAGTTTCGAAACTTTAACTATCAAAAGAATGTTTAAAGAACCTTTTTTTTTTTCTTTCTAAAGTTGAACAAGCAGGACTGGAATCAAACCGTGTACCATTTGTTATTCATTTTATTTCCAGCATTTTTCCCACCTTCATCTTTTTTTTTTTTTTTTTTTTTAGCGCTTATTTTGTCTCGCGATTGATGTTGGAGTGTTTATTTTCCTTCTTCGCTCATCCCGTTCAGGTTTATTTCGTTTCTTGTACCGTTCGTACGCTTTTATCACTTCACTGTGTGCCTTGTTTCACCTCCTTGTTTTGTCTCTTAATGCACTCTGGGTTTCTTTGTTTTGACTCCTTCGAGAAGATGCTTTGAGACCACTTTGACTGTGAAAGCCATTATATAAATAACTTCGACTCGCCCGATTGGTTCCCTTGACTCCTCCCTGAAGGCTCCGCCCCTTCATTACTACATGCACCTGTTCTCAGTTCATGCCCTCATTAACTTGGTTTGTTTGTTTGTTTGTTTGTTTCCTTTTCCTTCAGCGTCTCTGTGTCTCGGGTGCGTTTCTTCTGACTGCTCTTCCCATAGACATCTGTCTGTCTTTCTGTGTTTTGATTGCGGATTTCCCCGTGATCACCCCGTCTGTCTGTGATCTCGACCTTTTTGCTCATTTCCTTCCTATAAAAAAGCTCTAATGAAGCTCCTTCACGCGCATCCGACTGCCCACGGTTTCCGCATGTCACAAGTGGCTCGTATTTTTATTATTTTATCCCCCCAGAAGTAAAAAAATGGGAAACGCTCAACACGGTGTCACTACAGGCTTTACAGATACCGTATTTTGACAGCTCTTGTCAGGAGCGCTACACATAAACGAACTATGAGGTGCGTTTCATCGAGACCCTCAGAGGAAACGTGTTCACACGTCTGTAAGTCCGTTCCTAATTCAGGAAAATCCTGTTAGCTTCAAGTGCGCTAGTACACTAGTAGACTTGGTGCGCACTTCAGTACGTGGTCTATGGTTTTCTACAGGATTAAACGGGCCGGACCACAAACTGTCCATCACGTTACAACAGACGTATTAACGTCTCTCGACTGACAGCTGATCCGTGAACCTGATCCAGATTAAATGTAACTATAACGGGATAAAAAGTCACGGCTTTGAAATGGCTGTGGTCTAAGAGGAATAAAACACTTGTACTGAAATGCAGAAACCTTCAGGGTGATAAGAGTAACTCGTTTATCGCGATCATCACACAACACATATTTCGTTGTTGATTACAAGTGTTTTTTTTTTTCCAATGTCAATGAGGTTTCTTAGACTATACCATCCCATAGCAAAATTAACCCATGACTCCCATTGCAGAGCAAAGGAATGTGGGCTCCCCCTGCTGAGTTTTGGTTTCTCCCAGGTTTTCTTGAATGAACAGAAGACGCAAAACAAAACAAAACAAAACAAAAAGATCAACGTTTACGAGTAGAGCAAGAGGAGTAGGCATTTGTACCTTTCATACGGCCTCATTCGTACGAAAATGGAACAAAATTCCACCAAACTAGCGTCACTTGCTAGAATTCGTTTGAATTTCTGGCGATATTATGTCACAAGTTCATTAATACGTGGGTAATTTACGAGCCAAAAAATTAGCCCGTATATTAGCTTACACGTTCCAGACGATACCCGTTTGTAAACACGGGTGAGATCGAGTCCAGGAAACGCATCTGATCAAGGAAGCGTAACGGTCATATGGTAGAGGCTTGACGAATCAGGGAAGGATACGCAACGATCCAGAAGAACCAATCAGGGGGCGGATGTGGGCGGAGCCACGCCTTCATGAAACGCGAGCCCGGAGTTTTCAAACCAAAACGCGGACCTCTGCGTTTCCGAAAGTCTCCGTTTTCGAGTGTCGGAAACGCCGGAGTAGCGTAGACGAGAGGCGTAACCGTAGCAACAGTTATACGTTTTAAAAACGAAAACGCACTAGTGTAAACAGGACCTGAAGCTTTTTTTGGTAGTTAAACACCGTATACAAGTTATAATATTAAAACCTAGGCTGGGTAGAAAAAAATAAATAAATAAACTGCAAAATTCTTAAAGCCCTGAGTGTCTACTTTCACATGAGCCGTTAAACACTACCGTGGAGTGTGACGTCACTAAGAATTCAGTTCTCAACCTCCGTTATTGGGCCTCTGGTAGAAAGAGTTAAGGAAGTGGAACGTTTATTGAAAGGGTTTATTGAAAATTATTGCATGATGGGAAAAATCCACACAAGGAAATTGTTAAATAAGGTTTTTGTTAGATAAGTACAGATATTAAGTGTGTGTGTGGGGGTGGGGGGGGGAGGGTTTGGGACCTGACGTGTAACGTGTTGGCTCTAAAATCAGGACTGTGGACAATTAGAGTTTGACAGCTTTGGCTGCAGATCGAATCTAATGATCGTGGCTTTGATTAAGGAACACCACTATGCAGGAGATCAGTGCCTCATATTTGCTGAAATAATAATCACACCCAAGTCCTAGAGGCTCTTTGAGTCGGGGCCAAACATCTGACTTCACTTTACCACAAACGGGAGACTGAAATTTTTCTTTGAAAAGTGTCCCTGAACAGTGCTAACTCTGGAGCGCCGCTCACCGAAAGCACTCGCGGAAGGCAGGGTGAGGGAATTGGATATGAAATCGACACAAACGTTGTCGTTTGTCATACGGAGGAGGAGTCGGTAAGTTTTCCGCCTTCATCTCCGAGAGGGAGGAGTTTACACCTCGACTTAATTGTCTTATTATTATTATTATTATTATTATTATGTTCAAGAAAGACAAAAGGAGAGGCTCGTGAGGGAACGGATGTCCCACAACATTGAATGTAACTGGAAACGGATAAATAGTAACATGTTGTTCTTTATCAATTCGTTTTTTTTTTTTTTAAAAGCAAGTGCTGGCAAACTGCTGATCTTTAAAGGTGGGAACAGTGTCTCTGAGCCGCATCAGGATTTTTCTTTTTCTTCCTCTAACAGAATAAAAATGTTTAAATGACGAGGAGTTGTCTCTTTACTCGGTGTCGTTCTCTAGCGCCTATGAAACTTATATAATGTAATACGGCGGAAAGCGTAAAATCTAAGAGCTCAGAGCGCTTCATGTAAACAAGTGTGGTAGGTGCCAGAACGTCTCAAACAGACTGTTACACCAGTATCGTGCTGGAAGGTTAAAAGACAAATATGGTTCCGTCTCTTTTTCTTCACAAGTGTAGGACGTGAGAAGAGAGAGAAGGAGAGAGACGGATACCAGGGGACAGGAGCAGATGTGGTCCGGCTCGAACCTCGAGTCTCGCAAAGTCGACACGCCGTGTACACTGAGACTCGAGAGGAGGAGTGGGAGGGAGGGACAGGTGGAGAGAGAGAGAGAGAGAGGTGTCTAAGGAAGACTCCACGAGACTGAAAAGCAGCACGTCCCAACGTGGCTTATTCCTCTTATACGACAGCAATTCATCACGTACTGTTAAAGAACAACACGTCATACTTTTTATCCGTTTATAGTTACATTTAACATCCAAATTACTTCCTGTAATTATTTACATTTCAACAGTCGTTCTGTCCCCAGCCCCTCTCTCTCTCTCTCTCTCTCTCTCTCTTTTCTCTCTCAACAAACTGTAAAGCGTAAAAACTCCTCTTTACCTCAAACCGTTACAAACTTCTGACACTGGAGACTCCTTCCTTAAGTGTTAAATAGATATACCCTTTTATACATTTATACACCACGCTTTAATCTGTATATTATCTGACTTTGATGATGTGGAATTACATAATTACTGCCACTGTTGGGTACAGCGCGGATAATATCGTACATTTTTCACAAAGCGCTTAAATAAAAATCTGGGAATTTACTCATGGAGTTGGTCATTTTATTATTAGTTGATGTTAACTTTGTTAATCCTAACGGTTTGATTTTATTTGATCTGATTTTAGAGTCATTTTGATAGAAAATAAGAATTTTGTTATTATTATTAGTAGTAGTAGTAGTAGTAGAAGTAGTAGTAATAGTTGTAGTAATAGTAGTAGTGGTAGAAGTAGTAATAGTTGTTTTAGTAGTAGTAGTAGTAGTAGTTCTAGTAGTTGTAGTAATAGTAGTAGTAGTAGTAGTGGTAGTTGTTGTTGTTCTAGTAGTAGTAGGAGTAGTGGTAATTTTTTTAAATAATGATAAAGCAGCACAATAAACCCATGACACAAACTAACTAGGTAAAATAATAATAATAATAATAATAATAATTCTTCTTATAATTATTATTATTATTATTATTATTATTATTATTTTAACTTGATTTTGAGTTTGATGCGACTTTTAATTAAATGACTTCTTCATCTTAAATGAATTGTCTTGAGACTCAGAGAACGTATTCACTGTATGCTTAAAAGACTCCTCTAATCGTCTGAGACGCGGGTCAGATTTTTACTTTTTAGAACAAAAGCTATCTTTCGCCCACTGGGATGGTCTTTAGTTCTCTGAGCGAAGAGCTGAAGTCAAGCAGGTGATATTAGAATAACAAAGGCATGGAGCGGTGATTTGAGATGGATGAGGTTCACTGGTTCATATGAGTGAAATCCTGCAGTACGGGGGCCAGGAGATTAGCCAAGTCTAACGTGATCATGAGTAATTGGTTATCTCACCTCAGAACGCCTCGGAGAGAATTATCCGCGCGTAAGCCTGCGGATGCTGTTAAGTGGACTGCCACTGAAGAGCAGGAAAAGTTTGCAGGCTTTGAAACGATCCGGTGATGAAAGAGAGACGGGGAGACGGAGACAGCTCGGGCATTCAGGTGTGCGAAATTTTTGAACGCTCAACTTTTCTCTCTGACACTCGGAGAGAGGAAAAAATATCGGCTCTCACCGTGGCATAACGGAAAACTTTTATTTTTTTTTTTTCTTCCTTCTAAACTCCGGGATGTGGAGAAAATGTGAGATTGTCAGCGCACGTATTTGTGTGTTTGGGGGGTGTGGGGGGGGGGTGTTGGTGTTTATTTACTTCCGCCATTTTTTTTCTTTTCTTTTCTGAACTATGAATCCTGCTCCATCAAAACACACAAAGGAAAAAAAAAAAAAACACAAAACAATAAAAAATAATAATAATAACAATAATAATTACCGAATTACCGTATCGGAGTAATTTAATGAACCAAGCGTCTAATTTAATCAATATTAGAATTTCTGCCAATTAACAGCGTTATTTTGCCGGCATGTGAAAATCAGGATGCCGCTAATTTATCACTTCTTACCGTTAGCATTACAAATGTGATAACAATGGGTAATTTTTGTATTTTCAGTTTCAAATTATAAGGTGGGTGGTGGTGGTGGTGGTGGGGGTGGTGGTGGTGGGGGTGGGGGGGTTCTAATTAAGCTGTGCATTGGAAGTGTTGATGAGGTTTAACCGGCGAAATTAATTAAAAGTTTTGTAAAGATTGGAATCATGACGTTTTGGAGTATTTAATCAGAACGCATTTCACAATTAATTAAACCCTCGTTTGCATATATATGTTAATTTGCAGGGAATCGGGTTTCCATCCCATCAGCAGATTTAACGTCATGTCATCAGGAAGACGGTGGGATTCTGCGCGATAGCATCGCGTCTGGATTCCCGTTTGACCTTTGACCTTCGGATGACCCGTCCCACCACCGAGCTCGAAAGACGAGCGAAATGTAGCCAGTGGATATTTGTAGCCGAAGCGATAACGGCTAAACTCGCGATTATTTTAATAAAACGTTAAAGAATTTAAAATGATTTTTAAAAAAAAAAAAAAAAAACACTTAAAATGATTTTTAGCAAAATTAAAGAACAAAATTCTGTCTACTCTCCTTTTTGTTCTTTTTAATCAGGTCAATTTATATGAAATATATATATATATATATATATATAAAACGCATCAAAACATAAATAAACAAATAAATTCTGTATGTTTTAAATAATTTTAAAAAATGACATTTCCTTAAAAAATAAATAAATCTTCACCGCCACCTGCTTTGGATGATCATAAGGACTTTTTTTTTTTTTCCCCATTTATAAACTCATATTTTTATGGACAATCAAATCCACCCCGAAGAGCTGGAGGGTTTGTAAGCAAATTTAATTGAATTTCATTTTCCTAATTTATGTGAAATTAGTTACATTATCAATGTAAATTGTATCTAAATATAATAATAATAATAATTAGTACATAAATTAGCAACTCATGATACTTTTGATCAATTAAGTTTAGTTAAGTTAAGCTTGCCGATAATGCCGTGAGGGAAATAATAACTGATTATTCAATTAAGTAAAGAATTCAAATTAAACTATTAACTTCTAAATGAGGGGAAAGATTAAAGGGGAACAGAAAAAGAAGAGAAAGAAATTATATATATATATTTTTTTATTCATTCATTTATTTATTTATTTCTAAGAAAACATGTGTTTTCGGGTATTTGAAAGTAGAACGTACTTGATGTAACATTTATTAAATTAGTGTGTAAATAAGATAACGATCTATGAGAGATCACGTGTGTGTGTCAGAGAGAGAGAGAGAGAGAGAGAGAGAGAGAGAGAGAGAGAGAGAGAGAGAGTGAGTGAGAGTTTGTGTTTTCTGCACTGATGACTGGCTCCAGCTCTCAGTTTCACACTCGCACGTCCAGATATCAGCACATCAACAGGACGTCATGCTGAGTGTTTAGAAGCTAAATTGGCTTAAAGGCATATAGCAGTATACATATGCATATATATATATATATATATATATATATATATATATATATATATATATATATATATATATATATATACACACACACTTATTTCCTCATGATTAGAGTGAGAAAGTGCAGAAAGTGTGAAACATCTGTTGTGTGTGTGTGTGTGTATACATGGTGGCCATTTTATCAAATACTGTGGATGGGGCTCAGGGGTGCCAATACTTTGTGGATAGTATCAAATGGACTGCAGTCAGTAAATGTGTGTGTGTGTGTGTGAGAGAGAGAGAGAGAGACAAGTTAATGATGTATGGGATGTGTCTGTGTGTGTGTGCGTGTGTGTACTCGTGCACTACGTCTGTGGTGTGTGTGTGTGTGTCTGTCATGTGAATGATATGGGATGTGTCTATGTAGTGTTTGTGGTTCATGTGAACTACTCCTGTGGGTGGGTGTGTGTGTGTGTGTGCCGGAAGAGATCTTTATTTATTTATTTAGAAATTTCTTAATATAGATATTTCTAAAGTACAGGTTGTTTTTTTTTATGCATTACTAAAATCTAGTTTTATTCCTTATTCAACGTTACTCATTTATTAACTTTATTGACATGATGATTATTTTATGGATTTATGGAATTATTATTGTTCTATTTATTTAGAAAATACAGTTTCATCCATTTTATTAATACGAAATATGTGCAATATACAGAAAACATTATATAGTAGTCACTTGACTCTCCTACACTTAAAAATTTATTCTAGAATCTATCTAACTAACTAACTAACTAACTACCCACCTACCATCTTGCATAAACAGGTCAATATTAACCCAGTTAGGATGAAATGCCTGCATGTGCTTATGGGACAGAGCTGTAATGGGTGAGAGGAGCTGTACTGGGAGCAGTGGGAGTAGTGAGAGGAGCTGCAGTGGGAGCAGTGGGTGTAGTGTGTAGCGAGAGGAGAAGAGCGCCCCTAGTGGAGTGCTGAGGAACTGATTTGGCAGCTCGTGTGTGTGTTTGGGCCAAATCCACACATCAGATCAGCAAAGCATGAATATCACATGTCAGAGTATTAATGCTTTACTTATCAAAGTGTGACATCACATCTCTCTCTCACACACACACACACACACACACACACACACACGGGACGAGATGAAAAATGCACACACTTCCTATGAGTACATCCGATATGTATAATGCCCTATGAATACATTTATTACCCGTTATAATGCACTCATAAGGCATCGTTCACGTTGTTATAATTATTTATGAAATGTTTACACTGCAGTTGATTGCAGTGTTTATAATGTATTTATAAACTGTTGACCGAACACATTATAAGCTGTGTTTAATATTCAAATCATGTTATAACATAAAGCGCTCGAAAGGAATCCTACACATTGTTATAATTATTTAGGAATAAATAAATAAGGAATAAATAGCCATAAAGTGTTATAAGTACTTCATAAAGGTTGTTTTTTTTTTTTTTTTAAATAAATAAATAAATAAATAATGCCTTATGAATGCTTTATAACACGATTATGAATATATTCATAACAGAAAGGCTGGTGACGGAACCGAGCGCTGTTTCGCGCTCCAAATGTAACTAGAAACGGATAAAAGCTACGACGTGTTGAACGACAATCAACTTCGGGGTAGTACACTAACTAGGACTGTTTATAGCTTTATAACCCCCGTGCGTCGTCGTCGATTATTTTCCGATAACAGCACGTCCTGAAGTGTTTTCTCGGTCATGTCAGAGGTCGCACGCGCTTCCGTGGCTTTTCCATGGACGAACCGTTTGGCCCGATCCGGCTTCGAACAGCGGAAGTAAAAGCCTCTCCGTAGTGTTTCTCGTCGCGCCCAACATACATCGAAACAACAATACAGTCGTCAGACAAAAGCAGCCGTCCTCCGCTGTCAAGATAACACTCGAGTCCCTATTGTAACGCCACGGGCTATTATACACGTGCACGGACTCTCTGCAGTTTACAGTCCCTCGTCGACACAAAGGCAGAAAGGAGATGGGGCAGAACTGGATGGCACGCTCACTTCAACGTTTTGCGCTTTATTCCGACGGAAAATGACTGATCTGTTAAACAAAAGCTGACTCTTCACAACAGATTGTGATGGCTTTAATGAAAGCTCTAAAGTTTTTTTTTATTTATTTTTTTTTTTAAAAAAAGATTGACAATTCTACGACAAACTATCCGAGCCTATTATGTTTTTTTTTTTTTTTTTTAGGGAAATCTTATGAAGGTTTTTTTTTTTCTCTTTCTTTCTTTCTTTCTTTTTCCTTCTCATGACTGAATATCTACAGCAGGTGTCAGTCACGGAAATTACAGCACAAGAAACTTCAAAAAAAAAAAAATAAAAGCGCAGGCCTTTAGAGAAGTATAACCGCACCAACTTGCCACCATCCGTCTTCAGCAGCGCTGCGTCTGTGGTCGAAAAAACCAAGCTTCCCCTTCGTGTTCGAAAGTGAGTGCGAGATAACCCTCCATCTGTGTGTTTTTGTTTTTCTTTTCACATTTTAAATTCATTTGGGCTAAAACACACACACACACACACACACACACACACACACACGGTTATGACATTTGTGGTCGGAAAGATGAGTGGTTCTCGAGCGGTTTGAATTCTCACATGAGATCTGGGGCGATGACCTTTCGCATGCTGCCATTAGGACAGGAAGTGTTTATATTTCTTTACACCAAACTGCTGGTGAATTCTCGATTCTGATTGGTTAGAAGGTGTTCCGCCATTTCCTCAACGTTTGCCATCACGAGAGAGTCTTCAGTTCATTACTAGAACATCAGGTCATTTTTACAAAACGGGAGGTTGCACACTTTTAAAATATGTACAACTCTTAATGGTTCTTTGGTTGTCCACCTTATGGGAACCCTTAAAGCTTCTAACAGAAGGTTTCCCCATCAGAAAGGGCTCAGAAACGTTCTTTACGAGGCTAAGAATCCTTACTTATCCAATGGACCCTTAAAGAACCCTTGAAGAACCATTCAAGCGTTCTTTAGGTATTAAGAAGGAAATAATGACCAATAAGTTTGTACCTCGTTAGTACATACACTTTTAGCATGGATTGTGCTTCAGTGGTTCTTTAAGGGTTCTCTGGAGAATTAAGTTCTCAGCATTCTACTGGGAACGCTTTCTGCTAGAAAACCACGTTATTGTAGAGTTTATTAAAAGAGTGCTACAGCTTGGTCCTTTGCCTCAATTTGATCAGTTTAGAACATCACTCGAAGGATGTTTGATTCACTCCGTGCAGGAGAGTCTATTCAGAGAGTCGATTCGCTTGGACGCAGAACGAGAGAGGAATTAGCTCGGACGCTTTCGGATCTGTCCGTGATTGCCGGGTTCTCGTCTACCTAAAGAACCTAAAGCGGCGGAAAACACACTAGGGTTCCTGTTCGAAAGCTGCGTCCTAAAACCACTTTGGATAAACGGTTCGATTCAGGTGACTCGTGACTCATCCACGTCTACGTCACCGCTTGATGTATTTCTGAAGATTTTAGACTTAATACAAGTTGTTGGGTTTTTTTTTTTTTTTTTTTTTTTCAAAGCACAACTTCAAGTCTTTATCAGCAAATGAATGATAAAATAATTGAATGTTTCTTTCCTTTCACGAGCGGATTCTCACTCTGGTGATTCACGTGTCATATAAATGAGCAAAGCCATTGTCCGGGTGAATGCACGAACACACACTTCGCTCGGCGAGATGGAGAGGGCGCAGACGCAGCCACGTTTAGGCAATAAGATAGTGGCAGAGGGACGGTACAGGAGAAAAGGAAGCAGACATTCGATAAGCATTCATGCATTGTTCCGTTAAATGTACGTAACTACTTTAGGAGACCGGGAGCCGGAGAGGATGAGTGAAGTCGGCTCTGTGGAGGGCTGGCATGGCACATTACGAAAGCCTATAATTAGTAGTATTCTCACATATCTCGAGAACGTATTAGAGACGAAAAGTCACTTCTAAAGACCCACTTGAATAGCACTCAAAATTTGTCTCTGTATGAACAATTTAGTAGCTCATTTGAAGCTGTTAACTGAGGTTAATGCCACACGGGCGTCTCTTCTTCTGCTGTGTTAGCTGCTTGCGCTGGTAGGAGAGAAATATATGGCAAACACAGGATTATATATATTATATATTCAATAATGCCTGAGAGATGAGTGATGAATCATGCATCTGCATATCAATGAAAGAAAACAAATGAAGACCAAAATAAATAAATAAATAAAAGTCTAATCTTGGAACGGATGAAGATTCAATGAGGGAATTAGACGCATTTCTCTCGCTCCGGAAAACCTAGAAGTTTTCTGGTTGTCGCGTGAACTCTTTTTGCGTTCCAGACTTACACCATTACGTTGGCTTAAGCCTCCATGGAAAGGCGACTCCTGTGCCGTGCGATCGTCACGGCAAAAGACGAATCAAAGTCACTAGAAGGCGTTCGTTTTTGACGAAAAGTCGCCGTTTTTTTAGCAAACAGAACGCAAAGCAATGAAATAAATGAATAGTGAAATAACGGTGCAAAATAAAACAATAAATCTCATAACTGAGAGGTCATAACGCACTGTTTAGAGATGTATCGAATATTAAAATGCTTTATTTATTTATTTATTTTTTTCGCGTAACGTCGCTGTGCGGAAATAGCTACTTGTGGAACCGAGTGCGCGCAGCAAGGAAGCCCGTGTCCATCAACAGAGCCGTATTTATACAGTAGCTCGATGAGTGTCCTTCCTCGGATGGAGGATGCAACGTCTACAGCAGCATATAATAATAATAATAATAATAATAATAATAATAATAATAATAATAATAATAATAATGATGATAATGTCCCAGGCGTTGAACCAGCATGTTCAACGTCAGCCTCAGTAGCAAGCGGAAACGAGTCCGGATCAGTCCGTCAGCTGTCACGCGCCTCTCTATACCAGCTCGAAGCGGTGTCTATAATTAAGATGTTAAATGTCTCTGATGTCCTCATCCTTTACATGGACTTCAAAAAGGACGTTACTATTAACTGATGTATTTAATACAGGCCTCGAATTGCATTTCGTAGTTCGGTTTTTTTTTGTTGTTGTTGTTGTTGTTGTTCTTTTGTGTTTGTTTGTTTGTTTATTCACAGCCCAAACATAAATTTCACCCTGACATAGTGTGGTTGCATCAAACTGTCAGACAGTGGTGCTGCTCCTCGCTCCTCGCGCCTCGCTCCAGCTGATATCACGCAAGAAAAATGGGCTTAAGTTCAAGTGTCAGAATCGCGTGTAAGTGAGACAAAACAAACAAACAAATAAATAAATATGCCATGCAAAAATCCCAAATTTTCAAGGCAGAAACCATCTTTTGCATAAAACTACTAGAAACGAGGAACAGGAAGTTGTCAGATGTTGAGCTGATTTGCATATTATGCAATACACAGCAATTGGAGGTGTACATGCTGTACATGTGGTTCACATGTAATCCGGATACGACACACACAAGAGATACAAAACGTCCGGGTATAAATATAAACCAGGTTCGGACCTTTCAGAAACTTCAATGACAAACGGAACCGAGATCGTTTGAAGAAAACTGGATCCTTTAAAACAGGGAAACACTCACCCTGCTTAAAGGTTCCAGCTGTCTCTTTGTGCACACTTCCTCTCTCCTAATTCATACGACAGGTGTGTGTGTGTGTGTGTGTGTGTGTGTGTGTGTGTGTGTGTATACGGTACGCCACAGCCAGACCTTCCATTGCACTCGGTCCTCGGTCTCTCCCGATAATGTTCTAACGTTCACCTCCCGAGTTTTTATAAGCGTATAAGATCAGATCTGATAAATCCTCAAGTATCATTAAAGGGAAAAAAATAAATAAATGTTTATGCTGTTATTTTCATCGCGGATGTAAAACCTAACCGCGTTAGCAAACGTAATGCCAACATTTCGACGCTTCTATCGTGTAAAAGTAATTCTACGAACAGATTTTTACATGTGTTTGTTTAATAACTGAATCCAAACTGAGCATAATTTCCATTTTGTTTTTCTTCTAAAAAAAAAATAAATAAATAAATAATAAAAAAAAAGTCACTAAAAGTAAGAAGTCAGCATGCATCCGAGGACATCTGAGGAGTAAAAAAGGGTCAAACTTTACTTCTGTAAAATATTTCCCACATTTTAGGTGTAAAATGTAAAATACTACTACTACTAATAATAATAATATAATAATAATCATCATCATCATCTTAATGAGAAGAAGGAGAAAAAGAAAAGTTTGTAACAGAGCAACACATAAATAAATAAATAAATAAATAAATAATCAGGATAATGGTGGTTTAGATTGTAAATATTTATACAAATTCAAAAAAAGGAGTAAAATGACGGGTCCCTGAGGGTGAATAACATACATGAGAGAGTTAAATATGATTTAAGCGCCGCAGATTTAATTATTTTTATTAAACCCGATCGACCCTAACATCTGGCCTTGTGGTACGCCGGATGAGAGAGCACGTCTCGAAAAGACAATTGAAATAAAAACGATACATATATATGAGAGAGAAATTCCTCAGTTCGAAGCAAACCGTTCAAATCTAGCAGACGAACTTGACACGAATGGAGCTCACATCACACCAGTGTGGACATTTTTTTTTTTTAAACATCTTTTTAACTACGCACGTAGACAAGTATGCACCATGAAAGCGATCTATTTGATTTTTATTTATTTATTTATTTTGCATTCTAGCAAGCCTATACATATGTAATTCAAAGTGACACTTTAAAAAAAAAAAAAAAAGAAAAAAGAAAAAAGAAAAAAGAAAAAATTTGAACACCAACCACCCAGGTGCATGAATGCAGATGGAAGCGATAGACGGAAACGCAGACTGCTCATATGCACCAAATCTTGCATTTTCCAAGCACGGCTGGTTATTTTGAGAAAGATAACTTTGTCTTCCTTCCTTCCTCCCTCTCCCTCTTGCCTTTTCTCCTTCTCACTCACTGACACAAATCAGCACAGTTAGAATAAACCACATAAGTTATCAGCTCCTTGGAAAGCAAAAGCAAAAGGGAAACACACCCACCAAAAAAAAAAAAAAAAAAAAAAAGAAAAAAAGAAAAGGAGGGGGAGAGACTTCTATCACCTAATGAAAAATAGCTTCCCTTTTGGACGGAACTTCATAGGCTGCAATCAAGCCGCGGCCCCCTCTTCTTGACGTGCAATCGAGGCAAATCAAGTCAGCATCTATTAATAATATTTCCCTGGCTCCTTTCATTCCAGCGCGTGTCCTACGACTGTCAGGGAGCGTGATGGAGCGCTGCCTTTATCTCATCCTGGCCCTGCTCTGTCACAGTGATAAACAATTCTAACAAGAATCAGAATAAAGATCTTCCCAGTAGACTCCAGGAGATAGAGGCCCTTTTTTCTCATTTTCTAGACGGCAAAATTTAATCTAGTGCCTGGGCCTTCTTTTTTCCCCTTCTCTTTCCACCCCCTTCTCTCTCTCTCGCCCTCTCTTTCTCTCTCTCTCTCTCTCTCTTTTTTAAGCGTCACATTCAAAGAGATGCAAATGTATCAGCGCCGGGACCCGATCGACTGGAAGCGCAGCGTGAATGTCAAAGCCGAGGCTGTAGAAAGCTAAGGCACCTCCATCTTAGCACCACTGCCTAATGAGCTGAGTCCAGGCAGGAGCAGGTTAGCGTCAGGCTAGCTGCCCTCGCGCACTTCACGCGCGGATGAACGAAAGCAGTGACGCGCTGGCCTGTCCGCCGCACGACCGAAAAGTGTCTTTGTACCCAAAAAAAAAAAAAGCAAAACGTGCACACAGGAATCAAAATACTAGACAGGAGTTAGCCGCAAAATTAGCATAACGCACCAAACGATCTAGAAGATCGACCAGTGCTCTCGTAGAAGCCGATCTGTGGTTTCATCCGAGGTTTTTTACGCGTGGGATGATCGCAAACTTAACCAGCTAGCTAAAAAGCTCGCTAGCGAATCAGCCATCGTGAAACTAAAATACCGAATAACTTTTTTGTTTCATCAATGCTACTTTGTACCAGACAGAACAGTAACGTTTTGGCCACCAGGGGTCGCTTTAACTGCGAAATAAATCCCACAGCACAAATTTACTTCATAACTGAACATTATTTCAACGTGTACCGATAAAATTTTGTCGGTTTATCGGCACCTTTAGAGCTCCTGAACTTTCCATACGTTTGACAAATACGTTATTCGGATTGAACCGATGATGCTTTGTAAACACAAATACAGATAAAGATACGAATAGTAGGTGCGTTAGTTGTTTTCTCGCGGGAAAGATTCACACAAATGGGAGATTGTTACTTTCGTACTCTTCACAAAACATCACAGATAATAAATGTTCTTTTATGAATTGGAGGCTTTGTAAAAAATATATATATATATATATATATATATATATATATATATATATATATATATATATATGTATATATATAATTTGGTTTTGTCCATCATCAGCGGCTTGCTCCAGTAGCATGACCTAATCGCTGCTGTACATGGCTCCAAATATATATATATATATATTTCCACCACATTTCTGTACAAATGAAAAGGAATATGCTTTAAATTTTCAAAGCCAATTCTCAGTAGCTCTGCTCCAAAAAAAAAAAAACATCTTCCAGAAACTCATACAGGCGTTAGGGTTAGGTAATTCCTGGTAAATGCAGCTTAAAGGACCCCATTTTGACTAGCAGCAGCACTGTATCCTAGCTTCGTAGTAGGTTCATAATAATAATAATAATAATAATAATAATAATAATAATAATAATAATAATAATACCGTAATGAAGTCCCGTGAACTTTTCTGCTCTCTCCCACACATACCAATCCCCAAACCTAAAAAAAATAAATAAATAAAAAATCCGATAAAATATAATTAGGTGGTTATCGTCCTCAACTATAAACAGCAGTTCCATAATTTGAGGAAGACATTTCATTGTTTTGAAAGACAGTTCGCGTTTGCTTACTTAGTCACATTAGCTAGAGAATAGAACGGTTCCAGAAAGTTCCACAAAGGTATCTGGCTGAGACTTGGTTTGAGAATTGAACTAGAGTGAAGTAGCCGAGGATGTGGAACCTGTACATACGTTCGAGACACATACGTGCTGTTTGCTGTTGTATGAAAGAACGACTTCTTGACTGCTTTATTCCAAGGAAAAAAAAATAAATAAATTATTCCAACCTAAAATAAATAAATAAATAAATAAAAAAAGAGCACGCCCATTTCCGGTTTAAATCCGAACACCGAGATACGTAGATAAACTACGATTTTTTTGAGCATGTGGAATGAATTATAGGCGGAATTGTTTATTAAAAAAAAAAAAAAAAAAAAAAAAAGGTCAATAATAAAATGCTGATAATGGTGTATTGTTTTCTTCACTGTAACTACATTTAAAAAAATCACGGAGCCACATTGAGAACCACTGCGTCATACTAGGGGCGTGTTTCTGCAGGTCAGGATGGTGGCATGTAAATCGGATGGAGAGAAAAAAGCGATATTTGAAGATTGGAAATCGAGAGAAACTACTTTTCGCAGGCTTTTTATCCTCTGCGCTTTTGTGAGTCGGAGAATTGAATACGTTTGAGTGAATACGTGTTCAGTCTATAGCAGTGTAGATGTACCGTGCTGTAATGGAACTTTATCTCCACCCATATATATGTGTGTGTGTGTGTGTGTGGGGGGGGTATTCAGGTGCTCCTGGGCCTGGACAGCAAGCCATGAAAGGCTACATGTAGGACAGGTAAGCGACGACCCCGAGAGAGAGAGAAAGAACGGTAAATAAAATCAACCGTTCGGACGACGGAAGGATAGGAAGATTCGTGGAGGATAAGGATAAGGTCTGGAGAGCTTCAGCGGCGTTCCGGCTCCCACCTTTCCCTTTAAACACCCATCCCCCCCCCAATCCCCCCTCAACCCCAACACCATTTTGGTGACAGCTTCAAATTCCGGATCAGCAGCCGCAAGAGACGTGCATATAATCCGTCCTCCCTTTCAGCCTTATACATTTTTAATTGTGCTGGAGAGAACGGGGACGGGGGACGGGGACAGAGAGACTGAGGAGCAGGGTGTACAGAACAGGCAGACACTCGCACTCACTAACACACACACACACACATATATATACACACGCCCCAATAAAGTTAGCACACGGAGGAAGGGGGGGGGGGAAGAGAGAGAGAGAGAGAGAGAGAGAGAGAGTAGTATGCAGATGAGAGGAGGCAAGCCGTTCCAACCCTCTTGCTTTCAGCGCTGATTGACACACACTACCGCCTCTTATCATCGCTCTTAATAACACCGCTGACAGAGAACTGTAAAAGCCTCGCAGCTCCGCCGAAAACGCAAAGTGCACGCAAATCGCAGAGAGGTTTATTTCCGAGCTCGGATTCCTGCTGCTGAACATTAGCAGTTTGGGGTTTGAACTAAATTAACCGCACGCAGCACGCCGCTGTTAAGTAGGACGAGAGCACGGATTCCAAAATATCTTCCGCATATATATATATATATATATATATATTTAAGAAGAAGAAGAACTCATTCTACATTGATGTGCAAATCCAAATTTTTCGACTTACTGCAATTAATGCAATGAGACATCTTCAAGGATCTGTCGCGTTAAAAAAATAAATAAATAAATAAATAAATAAATAAATAAATGATCGCTTTACACTCCTTTACGGGTTCCTTTAAGAGACATCCGTGTATTAACGGTGTATTAACGCGTTAGTATCACAAATGGAGTGCATCGTCGACGATAGCCGTGCCATGAGGTGGATTTACTGTTAAACGTTGCTTGTGTTCCTAGAAGAGCACAACCTAGAGTGATCCGTTTCTCTTAAATCACAGCAATTCATCCACACGGACGAAGACAAGTGTTTATTTCATCAGAGGACGTCATTTTTAATCTCTTTTCATGAGCTACAAAGTGCTGACGCTGGAGACTCCTTCCGGAAATGTGAAATAAAACGTCATCGCATCGACAAAATCACGCATTTCATATATATATATATATAGGGGGAAGTGGTGGCTTAATGGTTAAGGCTCTGGGTGACTGATCAGAAGGTCAGGGGTTCAAGCCCCAGCACTGCCACTGTTGGGCCCTTGAGCAAGGCCCTTAACCCTCTCTGCTCCAGGGGGCGCTGTATCATAGCCGACCCTGCGCTCTGACTCCAACTTCCTAACCTGCCGGGGTATGCGAAGAAAAAAACTTCACTCTGCTGTAATGTATACGTGATCAATAAACGCCAACACTTTTGACCAATCGGATTGGAGAACTCGAACGCACGACAGCATTGAATTCAATTCACACACGCGGAGCTTTACAAATCACATCAAAACATGAAAAACCCCAAATAGTTCTATAATAGTTTCCCTTCTTGCCCTTTAATTAATCCATGAGCGAGCCAAAATCTTCCGAACTACAGTACGTCTCGCCTTTTCAACAAGCGATATGTGACGAGAAATGATAACGGACACCCTCGAACACCAGACGGTACGCTTTTTATTTTTAATTTATTCATCCGTTTTGTTGTTCAATGGCGCGTTGTGTCTGTAAACACGGCTCATGGGCAGGAGAGAGGATGTTCGGGACGCGGTGTAAACGTGAACGATCGGTTATTGTGGACAGAATTGCGCGATAAAGCTTTCATTTCCTTCGAAGAAACCGAGCGTCACGACGTTTTACAGTTACAGCCGTCGGATTGCGCAATAAAAGCGCCCGGCCCTTTTACGGCTTCGGGCGTTTACGGTCAAAGACGAGTCGCTGAGAACTCGATCTATCCGAACGACTACGCTTGATCTTTTTAATCGCGCGTTCGAATACTTTCCCGCCGCCCCGTAGCGCCATGTTAGCGCCGGACTAACTACTGTATATATCACCGCTTTGGATTCTTATTCGTTCTACGGGAGACGCAAAAAGCGTTTTTCTCTTCTTTTTTTTCTCTCTCTCTCTCTCTCTTTTTTTTTTTCCTTCCTGCATCATAAACACGATCGGAATGAATCTAGCGCAATGACATTTTTATTAGCGGCGAATATCAGAAAGCGGGCATTTCCTTTCGGAACGTGCCACGTGATAAGTGACGGCGGACGTCATCCGAAATTGCCATTCTCCGTGCATATTAAAGAAACTTGTCATCCAGACATCACGCACGAGCACAAAAGATAAGAGGCACAATCCCTTTGGGGTAGCGCTTTGCCGCCATCAGAATGGCAAAATTATAACCATAAAAATGTCCAATTTAGGGTAAAATGCTTGGTTTTAGTATGTTTTGCATAAAAGCCAGTGCATTTAAATTGGCCGTGCCAAAAAAGAAGACAAATTGGCAATGCCTTTTGAGGGTGAATTGACACTAACGCTGCAACAAAAGAGAGAAATATGCATCACAGTGGAGTGGAGAGAGGCACTTTACCTTCTGAAAGGTAGAGCCCATTGAGACTGTAAATGAGGCTGGAGGAACGGGGAAATACTCGGCGTGGAAAAAGGAAATGCACGGCGCATGGTCCTTCTGAGGAATTAAGGCCAATGAATGCATATATAAATCCGCCGGTACTGTTGGGAGTGTTGGTAATAAAATAACAATATGTACCGCACCACTCAATGCCAGCATAACACGCAGTGCATTATGGCTCCACCTTCTCCCAGGAACAGGAATAAACGATGTTAAAAAAAAAAAAAAACAACAACCTCTGTGTTTATTACGTCTGCCACATGGCGAGCCCTCAGAGTGCTCCGTCGCTCCTCGGTCGCATTTGGACAGTCCGTTCGTACGGAGAGACGGCTCTGTGGCGTCGTGTATCGTTATCACCCGTCGTAGTTCCAGCGATAGGTAAAAGATGAACGTGTCAGTAAGAAGCGCGGTACGGATCATTCTCTCGCACGCACAAAAGTCTTTTAAAATGAACACGACCTGCATTCGCATTCAAACAATGTTCTCTTACACATACATCGCACTCGCATTCACATTCATATGCATGGAGATAACAGAACGCTCTCGCGTTCACATAGAACGCTCTCGCGTTCACACAGAAATGCTCTAGCGTTCACACAGAAATGCTCTCGCGTTCACATAGGCATGCTCTCGCGTTCACACAGAAATGCTCTCGCGTTCACATAGGCATGCTCTCGCGTTCACATAGAATGCTCTCGCGTTCACATAGCATGCTCTCGCGTTCACACAGAAATGCTCTCGCGTTCACATAGAATGCTCTCGCGTTCACATAGAATGCTCTCGCGTTCACACAGAAATATTTCACGTTCACACAGAAACGCTCCCACGTTCACATAGAATGCTCTCGCATGCACATAGAACGCTCCCACATTCACATAGAATGCTCTCGCATGCACATAGAACGCTCCCACATTCACATAGAATGCTCCCACGTTCACATAGAATGCTCTCGCATGCACATAGAACGCTCCCATATTCACATAGAATGCCCTCGCATGGACATAGAACGCTCCCACATTCACATAGAATGCTCTCGCGTTCACATAGAATGCTCTCGCGTTCACATAGAATGCTCTCGCATGCACATAGAACGCTCCCATATTCACATAGAATGCCCTCGCATGGACATAGAACGCTCCCACATTCACATAGAATGCTCTCGCGTTCACATAGAATGCTCTCGCGTTCACATAGAATGCTCTCACGTTCACACAGAAATGCTCTCGCGTTCACATAGCATGCTCTCGCGTTCACATAGCATGCTCTCACATTCACATAGAAATGCTCTCGCGTTCACATAGAATGCTCTCACGTTCACATAGAAATGCTCTCACGTTCACACAGAAATGCTCTCGCGTTCACACGGAAATGCTCTCGCGTTCACACGGAAATGCTCTCGCGTTCACATAGAATGCTCTTGCGTTCACATAGAATGCTCTCGCGTTCACATAGAATGCTCTCGCGTTCACATAGAATGCTCTCGCATGCACATAGAACGCTCCCACATTCACATAGAATGCTCTCGCATGCACATAGAACGCTCCCACATTCACATAGAATGCTCCCACGTTCACACAGAAACGCTCCCACGTTCACATAGAATGCTCTCACATGCACATAGAACGCTCCCACATTCACATAGAATGCCCTCGCATGCACATAGAACGCTCCCACATTCACATAGAATGCTCTCGCGTTCACATAGAATGCTCTCACGTTCACATAGCATGCTCTCGCGTTCACATAGAAATGCTCTCGCGTTCACATAGAAATGCTCTTGCGTTCACATAGAAATGCTCTCGCGTTCACATAGAATGCTCTCGCGTTCACATAGAAATGCTCTCGCGTTCACATAGCATGCTCTCGCGTTCACATAGAATGCTCTCGCGTTCACATAGAATGCTCTCACGTTCACATAGAAATGCTCTCGCGTTCACACAGAAATGCTCTCGCGTTCACACAGAATGCTCTTGCATTCACACAGAAATGCTCTCACAATGTTGTACGCACAAGTTTTTTTTTACACAAAACCGTCAATAATTTCAAGAATTATAAGTCCGTCCGTCCGTCCATCTATCTATCTATCCGTCTGTCTTTCTATCTATCTATCTGTCTATTTGGCTGTCTGTCTATCAATCTGTCTATCTACAGTACCTATCCATGCCTGTCTGTCTGTCCGTCCATCCATCATCACAAATTATTGGAATATCAAGAGATACGTTCAATATTTCACGATGTCACGGCAACCAATAAACAAACAAGAGTCGAAGTAGCACACGTGGGATCAACACGCTCTGAAATCCTTCCTGAATTATAATAACAGACATAATCTTTAAAAGCTTTGTAGAGTGGAGTCAGGGCTCAAGAGTTGAACCTGCTGATGCGTACGTGTGTGTGTATGTGTGTGTGTGTGAGAGAGAGAGAGAGAGAGAGAGAGAGAGAGAGAAATGAGGTCCAGGTAGCTGTGTTATTTATACATTTTAGAGTAGAAAAAAAAACCGGATTGCCGCTAAGTTGATTAGCCTCAAATGCTCTGTTAGCATCTTTGCTCTATCCTGCTAGTGTCATCACATATCCTGGGTTCTCTCTCGCTCGCTCTCGCTCTGTTTTCTTCAGTCATTCATCACATCCTCACACCTTCACACTCTCATACCTACCCTGAACAAACACACAGATCCCACAAGCCACCTCCATGCATCATGTTTTTCATAATCTACTTCCTGTTTGCCCAGACATTGCCCAATTAACATGTTTCATAAGGACTCTGAGAAGCAGGACGCATATACATCACGAATGTACAGTACAGTTACAGCCGCCCGGCCCGGCGCCGACAACAAAATATGAACCCGGATGCGTCGAAGTTTTTTTTTTTTTTTTTCCCCGCCGCTTTGCACATTAGGTGATTATTCGGCTGATTTATATTTATTTATTTATTTATTTAATTATTTATTTAAGTCTTATTTACGGCACTTTCGTGATGGCGCTTCCACGCCTCGTGACTGATTCATATTACACGACTACGTCATGAGTGAAGTTTTTCAACTTTAACGAACAAGCGCCACCCGTTTTATTTATAGAACACTTCGGCTGTACTAGCGCGTGGTTTGTTAAGTCACAAGAGCGTCTAACTGCATCGAAAGCGTTTTTATTCCTAACGCTCCCCAGAGAGTCGCCTATTATTCCAGAGTCCAGATAATTATTCCTCTCCCTTAAGTGTATATGAAATACGCGGCAGGAAACTACTTGAGCTGATCCTTCGACTGCCAAACGCAACACAATTTCATGTGAAACTCATTCGGGTGTAATACTTTTTACCCCCCCAGCGCCACACACGACCCTGTCACACCCCCAAACCCCTTACACCTTACACCAAGATACGTACAGGAACATAATGATATATCATATCATCTATGCAGATATGATACAGTGCTAATTTCACCCGTTATTACTCGTGTCGTGACTATAAAGGATTAATACCTCGGTGCAGCTTTAGCTCTTTGAAAGGCCATCTCTAGCCATTTCGCGCTATTTGTTATAATTGCCTTGACAAACCCCGGTTTCATCTCAATTAGCACCTGAATAGGGACCGGTAGAGTTAATAGAAGCTGTTAGTCCAGGAGCATAATTTAAGCGGAGTAGAAATGGTGATGGGTAAAATGCAATTGAATTCCTAAGTGCCTGTGCCTACTTTGTTTGCCAATCAAGCGTAGACCCGGGCTTTATTCGGCTCCGTACCTTTTGGGTATCCTAATGGAGCCGGTCCTGCCCCCCCCCCCCCCCCACCGTAGGCAATCGGTGCCACTCACACACCCTATTGTCTTTCCTCCTAGGGGGTACTCTTCAAGAGCGAACAGTAGAGAGAATGAGCTTTGTGAATTAACCGGAGAAATTAAAGAAATCGCAGTCACGCCAGATCGTGCATTTTATAGCTTTAACTTATCTTTACGGCCTCCGCGTGACTCCGCGCGCCGGAGAGCGAGATCGCGAGGCGCTTGCACGGAATATCGGTTCTGCCGGCGAGAGGAATCCAAGGGCAGCATCCGATCGAGTTGTAGCGTGTCACGTTATGATAAGGTTGACGAGAAAAACTGGGGGAACGGCTAGTGTTCTAAAGGAAACGAACGCGAGCGCTCGGTCAGCAGCCGTGACGCTGGGTTAGTCCTCCGTTTTGTTGGCTACGTCTGCTGTTGTAACCTGAATGTTGATCATGAACATATATAACGCAGGCAGAGTGTAGAGAGTGTAGTGTTTCAGGGGTTTTTACATGGATTAATGGATTTTACACAGTACGCACACAAACACTGTCAAAAGGAGCGCTAGAGGAAGGGATACCGCACAAATCTGGACATGTGTAAGTGTAAGTGTGTGTATATGGAACATTCGGGTCCTGTATTTATCGATCCGTACACTCAGCGTATTTTATTTCTATTTTACTGCTTCCACTCTGCAGCTTCAGTTATATCGTATGTTCTTCTCTTGTGCACTGTTTTATTTAGCTTCTAATCTGTCTGTCTGTCTGTCTGTCTATCCGTCTGTTTATCTTTCTATCTATTCATCTATCTATCTTTCTATCTATCTGTCTGTCTGTCTGTCTGTCTATCTATCTGTCCGTCTGTTTATCTATCTATGTAGTCATCTGTTTATCTATCCATCTTTCTATCTATCTATCTGTTTGTCTGTCGTTCTATCCATCTGTTTGTCAGATAGATAGATAGACAGAGAGATAGACAGACAGACAGGTCAGATTTGTCTGTCTATCTATATATCTATCAATCTATCTGTTTGTCTGTCCTTCCATCTGTCTGTCTATCTATCTATCTATGTACCTGTCTGTCTGTCTATCTATCTATCTATCTATCTATCTATCTGAATGTGTGTCTGTTTATCTATCTATCTGAATGTCTGTCTATCCGTCTGTCTATTTATCTATCTATCTATCGTCTGTCTATCCGTCTATCTATCTATCTATCTATCTGTCCATCTGTCTGTCTGTCTATCTATCTATCTATCCATGTACCTGTCTGTCTGTCTATCTATCTGTTTGTCTGTCGTTCTATCCATCTGTTTGTCAGATAGATAGATAGGCAGACAGACAGATAGATTTTGTCTGTCTATCTATTTATCTATCAATCTATCTGTTTGTCTGTCCTTCCGTCTGTCTGTCTATCTATCTATCTATCTGAATGTCTGTCTATCCGTCTATCTATTTATCTATCTATCTATCGTCTGTCTGTCCGTCTATCTATCTATCAATCTACCTATCTATCTGTCTGTCCGTCCGTCTGTCTGTCTATCTATCTCTCAATCTATCTGAATGTCTGTCTATCCGTCTATCTATCTGAATGTCTGTCTATCCGTCTATCTATCCGTCTGTCTATCCATCTATCTATCTGAATGTCTGTCTGTTTATCTATCTATCTATCATGTAGGGCAAAAGTTTGCATGTTTTTTGAATGTAAAAAAAAACAAACATGAGGCAAAATAAACAGATAAATAGATGTGGATGGAGAGAGAGATTTTGGACTGAACTTTTCAGATCAGATTTGAAGATGGCAGTGCATAAAAATAAATAAATAAATAAATAAATAAAATAACAGCAATCTATTCACCTGATATATTATTCCTGATATTTTCATTTTAATCTCAGCTTGCACGCTTTGATGATTTTGTTTATCGTGATAATGATGAAACCCAACACACACACACACACACACACACACACACACACACACACACACACACACACCTTGTTTGATCAGCGCCGTCAGCATATTAAGATGAGAAATGACGCAGCACTGAAAGCGCAAGACGCAGTGGGACATGGGGAGGACACGGGGGGGACACGGTGAGGATTCGGGTCTCAGGCCTCAGCAGGAGGTCCTCAACAACACAAATTAGCTTCATTCTCATCGGGACGGAAAGCTGGCACACACCGTCGCTACCTCATTGCTAGGCAACGTGCAGGCCAGTTGTGTATCTGTGAGATGGCATGGCGGATTTGGGTAAAGACTGGTGATGCTTCATACCAGGTACAGAAGAGACCAACTCATGTGTTGAAGAATTCTTGATTCTGATTGGTCAGAAGGTGATGATTAATTTCCTAGAAGAGCAGCTCTGACAGAAGTTTCCTTTCTAGTTTATATCCATGTGCTCTTTCTAATACGCTATCGTTTCCATAGTAACAGCTTGTTCACAGGGAGTTTTTCACGGAGCACAAGAGATTTCGCATTATTTAGCTTTTATTTTAGGAAGGAGTCTCCAGTGTGAGCACTTTGTAACAGTCAGAGGTAAAGCTGTAACTCTGTAAGGTTCTCTCACATGAGAAACTCTTCAAATTGATTTGAGGAAGAAATACACAAATATATACAAAAATACATTCCGTCTTTCATTCATTGATTGATTTATTTCATTTTTATTGCTTGCTTCCTTCCTTGATTGATTGTTTTATTTGTTTTTCTTCATTTAGTTAGTTTTTAATGCTTACTTTCTTTTTTTCTTTCTTTCTTGATTAAAAAAATGTAATTAAAATGTAAAAATTAATCAAATCAGGAAAGAAAGAAAGCAGTAAAAACTAACTAAATGAATAAAAGCTAATAAAAGAATCAATCAAGCAAGCAAGGAGTCATTTTTTTATTATTAAAATGTAAAAATTAATCAAACTTTTTTTACTCCTTGCTTCCTTGATTATTTTATTAAATTAATATTTATTTGTTGATTGATTGTTTTATTAAATTAATATTTATTTATTTATTGTTTTATTAAATTAATATTTATTTGTTGATTGGTTCATTAAATTAACATTTATTTGTTGATTGTTTTATTAAATTAATATTTATTTGTTGATTGTTTTATTAAATTAATATTTATTTGGTGATTGTTTAATTAAATTAATATTTATTGATTGTTTTATTAAATTTATATTTATTTGTTGACTGTTTTATTAAATTTATATTTATTTGTTGATTGTTTTATTAAATTTATATTTATTTGTTGATTGTTTTATTAAATTTATATTTATTTGTTGATTGTTTTATTAAATTTATATTTATTTCTTGATTAATTGATTGTTTTATTAAATTTATATTTATTTGTTGGTTTTATTAAATTTATATTTATTTGTTGATTAATTGATTGATTGTTTTATTCAATTTATATTTATTTGTTGATTGTTTTATTCAATTTATATTTATTTGTTGATTGATTGTTTTATTAAATTAATATTTGTTTGTTGATTGATTGTTTTACTCAATTTATATTTATTTGTTGATTGGTTGATTAATTGATTAATTGATTGATCGATCAGACGAGAAAACATTCTTCTGATATTTTCCCCATCCCTAAAACATAATTCACGTCAGAACGGTTTCCTCATCTAACACCATTTGCTTCGTTTTTGTTTTGTTTTGTTTTTTTCCCCCCAAATCCACATTAACACATGTACGCTCCTAACACATGGTGTTAATTGTCGGCGTCTTAATGACGAACACCTGCTACTGACTCCATTAGTACAGTCGCGTACTAATGTGTCACATGTTCTTGTCTCGGAGGCTTTCGGGCAAAAACACCACGCGCTTTAGACTTTATTAGTAAATAATGACGTCGAAATAATTTGACAAATGTGAGCGAGTGATAATGGAACGAAATCACGGATTTAGGCTTTAGGATTACATTCTAGGCCCCAACAAAATTACACCTACATTTATTATTTTATAACTTCGCGACTGGCAGTGAATGATTCCGAGTGTACTGTACGTAATTAAAAGCCACCAAAAATAATCTCTTAGTGCCATACGAGAATTAATCGAGGTTTATTAAACAGCTCCGTCGTGTACGGAGGGGAAGAATGCCGGAGACAGGAATAAATGGTTCTGTAATTCGGTGAGAGGATTAATGAAGTAACAGAGAGGCGGTGAATACTGTACCCTCGACTAGTGATTGATCATTTTTATTCCTTAAACCGATACTGATCTGGTGCTAATGGCAATCGGCGTTTCGTTAACTGGTGGTCTTATTATTTTATCATCCACGTTGAAGAGAGAGTCGGTGTGGAATGTCTTCATCTTACACAACATGATAAAGTGAGGTCAGGAACTGCTTTCGAGGAACGAGGGAACCGTTTCAGGAACACCAGCCGAGTTTCTGCTGGAGGAACCAGGAAGTGGTCATGTGCAATGCAAATAAATAAATAAATAAATAAATAAATAAATCATTTCCCACCTGGACGTGGAACACACTTTTGAGAATCGCGTATCTCTTGTTTGGTCCGTCACGTAAAGCGAAAGTACTCAAACAAACCCCCCCTCCCGCTCCCCCTCCCCCCATCGTCCTCCTGGGAAGTTCGCGTTTCCGAGTCGGGAAGTCGTAATTACGACATCAGGCGCGTTCGAGTCGCTTCGGTCGGAGCAAGATGGCGGTTATTCCTTCTCTCTACAGCGAGGGTTTTTTTTTCAAATCTACGTCTAGAAAATGAACGACAAAGAACTTATTTAAAAATAAATAAATAAATAAATTGAATCGATTTATGAAGCCGGTGTGAACTTTATCACTACGTATTATATCGTAATCACACCACGCTATCGAATTTTGTGTAGGCAAATGTGTAAATCATTTTAAAACTTGCTGCATATACCAAACACGTAACTGAAATCATCTCCTGAGACGAGTAAACATTCAAGTTCAATCAACTTACCGTCATGCTTTCTTATTGACACGCCCCCCCCCCCCCCCGCCAAATCGGAAACTCTGAGCTGAAAGAAAATCCAGACTCGTACTTACGACCTTATGGTGGCGTCCATGTGCGTTCGGCTACGTTAATACGATCTTTCCGACGGCCGTGTTGCTTTGACGTCACTTTGTAAACTAGTAGTTGAGAAGACTACCCCAAGTTACAAGTTGGAACTTCACTTTGAACACCTTGAGCATCTGTGGGGGTGGGAACTGTTAGGGTGGAGGTCACTTACCTGGCATGTACTTCTGTATTCGTTCACGTTCGGTAAGTGCTCATCCTGGTCAGCGCTGTGGAGGATCCGGAGCAAATCCTGGGAACGCTGGATGTAAGGCAGGAACACACACCAAAAATCCTGAAAAGTACACTGAACTCGGACATGTAGGGGTAATTGGCGATTTTTTTTTTTTTGCGAAAGATGATTGGTTGTTGTATCGGTGCAAATTATTGACTATACAGTAACTGGATGTTTTAAACATAATGAAGAAACGTGATGATTGAACTGGAAGAAGAGCTTTGAGATTTGTAAACATTCGGTCGGTCTAGATGATAATAAAAAAGTCCCCCCCCCCACTTCATGGAAATCAATAATAATAGGCGTACTGGGTACTCAGATACAGCAAAAAATAAAAAATAAATAAATAAAACCCTCCTAAAATGATTATTTAATATAGCAACAGTGGTTTAAGTGCTTTATCACCCCACTACGTTTCTTTTTAAGTACGTGTGATTTAAAGCAAAGACGGGGTTAGCGATGCTAATTGTATTTTATGAGGTCTGCTGGAGCCCACTTTCCCAACACTTACATCTGTTCGACAATTATTAGACCGTTTTTGTCATAAAAAATTCAACACCCCCCAGCGTTGCACGAGTGGAACCTGAAAATTTATGCAGCGAATGGAATATTTAATATCTCCCAGGAACGAAAACGGGCTAAAAACGCTGATTTACTTAAAGATACACCATTTAGCTGCGGCGAGAAGATTCCCAAACACAGAGCGGTATTCCCTGGATGACGAACCTGATAGAGAGAGAGAGAGCGAGAGAGACTGTGTGCTCAAGGCAACATGCAGCACTCAAACTCAACCCTGGCAACGTCTTCACGCGAGGCAAAGGAGAAGTCCGATCAGCCGGTTTGACGTATCGATCCGAGCGTTGAAATCGGACCGAGAAAGGGTCGGTTTTTTTTCTTTTATCCCGTAAAAAAAGTGTTTCGTTCTTGCTTTGTCTACGGTAAAGCGATCAATTACAAAATCAAATCGCAAGCCTCGCTCCAACGCCCTGCGTGAATAAACGGATAAAACGCATTGCTACGTCCACGCCAGAGACGGAAGTCCACAACATGACAGATGCCTCCAATAAAGTCCAACCACAAACCGAACCTAAATACGATTACCATTCATCACTTTACATGAATTAGGTCGTATTTAAAGATACACTGTGCCACGGTGCGAACGCATTTGCAAGGAACAATAACATTCGATCGTCCTAACAGCACAGATAAACGATTTAATATATCAAAGAAAGAACGTGTAGAGAAAAGATTTGTCCTTCTCGATCAAGCACGTTTTGGACTCAGTATCTTGTATGTTGATCTTTATAATGAGCGTGTGATCTTCAATATTTAATGTGTTTCCGGCTTATAGCGCTCCTCTAGGTTTAGCATGAGCTCAAACAGTCATCTACGACCATGGCCAAGTCACATGACCAATCAAGAGCTTCATCTGACGTTCACGTCAGTTAATCTCAGTGACGCTCATGCTGGTACCAGACGGGCTGGATTTTCACGCATAGTAGTAATCTAGAGTTTGGTGCGGAAAACAAAAAAAAAACATCTTGTGAGCAGCAGTTCTGCAGACCTTCTCGATGAGAGAGGTCAGAGTAGAACGGTTAACGCCGACAGGAACGTTACGGTAACTCGGAGAAACCACTCTTTACAACCGTGGTAAGCAGAAAAGCATCTCAGAATGCACAACGGATAGAACGTTGAGGGTTGTAGGTGGGTTACAACAGCAGAACGCCACATCAGGTTCTGCTCCTGTCAGTCAAGAACAGGTATACGACGCTACAATGAGAGGAAGCTCACCGAAACTGGACAGGTGAGGATTGATGAGAGACCAGGCAACGTTTTGTTTGGTTTTTTTTTCCCCCCACACAAAAACACTCAATTAATTAGGTGCGATTGTTAAGATTTAGAAATGTCATTATGAGGAAATAAATTCACTGAAACTCTACAGGAAATTCAGTGTTTCACGACGTGAAAGCAGACGGCGTTTGGCCACCTCCTGACTTCTTGGTGGAAAGAGCAATTCCCCGAGTCCCTCCGCTTCTCCCTGGCTGGAATGCATTCTGACAGGCGGGAGGGATGACCCTGAGAATCACATTATGTATATTTCTAAGAACCTAGAACACCCCCACCCCCCCCCCCCCAACACACACACACACACACACACACACACACGCACGCACACACACACCCTCCCAACACCATCACCCCTTTCTGCATTTGCATGTAGGAGACAGTTAAAATAAGGCCATAAATCAAGCGCAAACATATAAATGGATTTGCAGGAGATTGAAACCCTGCGAGAGTCTCCTGAGCAAATATTTCAGGGCCTGTCGCAGAGATATCCAGTGTCATTAAGCGGCAGAGGCACTCTGACCACTCGCCGGGGATATTCCCCTCATTACATGACCAGGAGGATGGCCACGTATGGCTGGACTGATAAATCTATCTGCATATTCGGATGCACACGTTTTTTTTTTCCCCCCCTTTGGTCATCAGGGACCTGCAGTTAATGGAGTTTTATCACACTGCCAGGGAACCCGGATGATTGGATGGAACGGGTGGGGGTTGTTGATGGGCGTGGGGGGAGAGAAAAGATGGAGGTTTCCATATACGCACCCTTCAGTGATCATCAGATTATTAGCCGTGTATGATAAAGCTTCGTAATGCATGATAAGCGACTTCAGTGGAACGTTCTTCCTAAGAGCAAAGTCGACAACAGTTTAGCATTTGGCTAGCAAGCATACAGACAGAACCATCATACATCTCGATGGTGAGCGTGACCATTGTTCCGACCACAGGCTCCACCTCCGAGCGTGGAAAAAGTGGAAAATTTTGCAGATCACTTCAATTTCTATTTTCTATCCACTGAGGGGTCTTCCAGGATGACTCCGCCCCATCTACCGGACTTGAGGGCTTATTGAAAGGTTTGATGCAAATCATGTGCTATGGCCTTCACATCCACCAAATCTCAACCCAATTGAACACCTACGGGAGATTGTAGAGCGACATGTTAGGGATATCTTTTGGAAGATCTTCAAGGAAGGGCTTTATCCTGGTCATAGTTGGGGTGGATATGGAGTCTCTCCTGGGAATTGAAGTGGGAATACACTCTAGATGGGACATCAGTCTATTAGCAAACCATACACACACTCACATTCACACCTAAGGGCAATTTAGAGTCGCCGATCCAGAATGTTCTTGAGAGGTGGGAGGAAACAGCAGGACCCAGAGGAAACCTACACACATGAATAACAAACAGAAAATATCCTGAGCTCTGGGTTATGCTAGTTCACTCTTCTGTAAACATGGAATGTATTAATTTCTCACTGATACAGATCCTCTAACGTGATAAAGCATCGCAACAGAATACGGATATTGAACCGCTCGTAACTTTTCACATGAAATCGCTCCTTCAAATTTACAAATAATCACGAGAACGTGCCGTAGAGTAAAAGGCTGTGAGCATGACTATTTGAATCCGAGGCTGTTTAACGTTTCCGGTATAACCGCGTTACCATCATGTGCGAACGAGGAAAGAAGAAGAAAAAAAAAACGAGAAATCAAAACGCATTACTATATTTTTAATTAATATCGAGGCAAGGACAAACACATTACCATCATGTAAATACATAAATGATGTAGCCTGCTAGCATTTTTACAGTATTATTATTATTATTTATAGAGTGGACTCATAATCACATTACATTACGGTGCTAAGAAGCTGCCGAGGTCAGAAGTGGTTTGCGTTAATGGGCCGAGCAGCATGTTGGACATTACTCATCATTTAATAAGGCTCCTAAGTGTCAGCTTGATTGGCGTTAATGGCATTGTTTTAGCGCGGAAACTTTTCACGGCCAACATGTCAGGCCGTCTCGAGCGCTCACCGCCGACAAGCTGTCAGTACAACATTCGAGAGGACACATTTGTACGGCTTCGTGGGTCCAATTAATATTTGAAGACGTTAATGTAGATTGTAATGAGCGTTTAAAAAGTAGGACACGGAGACCTTCAGAGACCCCGTGCTGAAGCGGAGCAGATTTTCCAAACAGGCAAATTACAAAACATGTTGCTTGAGTGTTTTTAACAGGGAAAATAAAAAGGTCTTCTTTTTTTTTTTTTTTTCATGAGACGAGACTTCCTCTCAGGATGGCGTCGTGCCAGTTTTCTTGTTTTTCTGGGAAGGAGCCATCGTCACGTTTTTTTAATTTTTTTTTTTAGTTCCTTCTATCAGAGAAACACGCATACAGCATCCCCAAGGCCTCAGAGTAAAAATGATTTACTTTACTTTGTGTAGTAGTGCTATTTAATAGCACAACATCGGGAAAACATCGATCTCTTCGCGAGTTCCGAACGTCAGCACCGTCGGACCAAACGTTCTTCGAAACACGCCGGTGAAGTTTGAGAAATCGAAAGCTTACAATTCCGTGTGAGAGTACGACACAACGTTGTGTAGACGGTTAATAATGACGAGACGCCTCGAGACCTGCTTTTGTCGTGTTCAACCTTCAGATTTCACTTGGTATTGTTTTCCCGTATTGTTCTGTTCATCATATAAAAAAAAAAGATCGTAAATAGGACTCGCAAATAATAACGTGAATAAATAAAGTCTCGTTAGCAAAGAGTTACAAGCCATAATGACAAGCTTGTCACTTTTTTTTTTTTCAATTTTTCTTTCTTTTCTTTTTTTTTTTATATTTATTTATTTATTGCGGAGTCACCCTGTGAAGAACAGGCACTTTGAATCCCTTATAATCATTTACATAACAAAAGCTCCGAACACCTCGGTAGTGCAAAAGAGAAATAAAGCACCCCCACCTCGCCATTAACATGCCACCAATACACACACGCCTACAGTATATATACACACAAACATATGCATAAATGCACGCACACACACACACACACACACACACACACACAATGAAAGTATCTGACACGTAAACCCCAAAGATCTTAGATCTCGCTTTTCCGAACGTGCCTACACAGTCAGCAAAATAAAGCAGAAAAAATAAATAAATAAAAATAATTCACGGAAGGTGAAGGAGAAAAAGAGAACGAGGGGGAAAAAATATCACCTTTCCCCTCCCCCTTTCCCCCCTTCCCCCCCCCGTCTACAATCCCCACAGCCACCTACACCACCCCACCACCTCTCCCCCTGTGCACCGAGCGCCCCACTTGGAAAGACACAGGATGAAATGACATTATGCATATGAAAATGTCCAGAAAGATGTTTGATTTATGTATGCATTAGATGCAAATTCTATTACAGGACACAAGGCGGCTGTGCGATTTCTCTCGGAACACTCGGCTGCCCTGATCAAACCCGATCTCATTAATTCCGACAAGGGGAGAAAGATAGAAAGAGCGAAAAAAGAGGGAGAATTGGAGGAAATTTACAACCCCAGACACAGATTTAACCAAAAAAAAAAAAAAAAAAAGAGGAGGGGAGTAAATTGCATTCCAGGCTCTAAGGCCACAGCAGACTGACTTCAGCAGCCGGGCAGTCGACCACCAGAGACACGACTCTAAAGCTCACGTATGCAGAATGAGGAAGGTGTAAAAAGATGCACGATATATTCTGCACTGCATAGATTTACACTTGGTGTTGATGGGGTATGCCTTATTTTGGAAGTTTCTCTAGGAGGAAAAAAAAAAAAAACCCAAACAAACCAAGGCCAGCTGGTAGAAATGGGCTTTCTGTCTTTCGAGAAAAATAGACTAGAATAAACTACATAAATGAAAAATGCATTTTCCCCTCCATCTACATCGTCTTAAATCTTTATTCTTACATGTGGAGGCGGGGTCGTTTTTAGCTCTGGGATTTTAATATCATCCAATTCCACCATGTCAGTCATTTTTTGGAAGATCCGTGTACGCAGAACACATTACGGCATTTAAAAAAAAATTATTTGGACAATTATAGGAGCAACCTCGGGTAACGTACATCACGTCGGAATTGACATGTTGGTAACGGTTTTATTATTATGTCCTGAAGACAGTCCGGGAAGTGCTCGTTCTTTTCTATGGTCTCGAAGCCAAACGACGGCAAAACCAAGCGCGATTAGGAAAGCATGAACGCAAAATACCTACGTAAATACCTACGTATACCGCAAAATACGGAGGTGCTCTGCGTTTCAACATCAGAGTACGCCGCTGTGAGTCGGGATTCGAAAATACACCCAGAAAAACAGCAGAGCCGATCGACACGGTTGCGTAGACGCTTAGACTGACCTGTCACTGGAAGCCCCGCCCCTTCCCCAATCTCACAATAGTACGCTGACGTTTCAGCATGTGCTTTTTGTCTCGATTCGATTTTCCCCACATGAAAGAAGCGACGCTAAAACTTCCAGTCACGGATAGATCGAGTTCACTCGTGTGAAATCAAATCTATCCGGTGTACGTTTGACTAAGCAAACGTCGGAGAAGTACATCGCTAACATCAGCTAGCGGCGCTTCTTCGGGACGAAACTGAAAATCAGTCGGAAATGGCTCGACGGAAATGATATGAAAAATTCTAGGAGCTACATCTTAACTAAAGCAGGCGAGAGGCAGCGTCAACACCCAACCCCTCTCCCTCCCCCTTCCTCATCGCCAACTTCCTGATGGTTACCATAAAACCTTGCGTATACGCACAGTTTGTAATGTACAGTTTGGCAAACAGGGCTGCCTTTGCGTCTTCCAATAAGCACATGTGTGTGTGTGTGTGTGCGCGCGCGTGTTCACGTGTACACACGTGATAGTTTTACGACCGGACAATAATGCTCGACGCTAATCGTTTCATAATAGTAACGGCGAGTTAAGGATGGGTCGTAAAATTTGTTGTAGGCGTTCCATTCAGTATCTTGACTATAGTCTGTAGTGTACGTGTGTGTTGTGTGTTTAGTCGATGGCTTTAGTAATGACCTCACATCGCCCGGGGGTCACATGCTGTACGCATGTACGCATTGTTTTCAGCTTCCTGTGCAACAATAGTCCCAAGCAAGAGCTTCACCGCCGACATCACGGCCTCCCCTTCTATTTTCTCCTCGCCGTCTTTTTGTGCAGCTACAGTGATTGAGGTCAGGCCCAGGGTCCTTTACTGGTCCAACTAATGTGATTGCATCAGAGCAATACCCCTAAACTCCATCAGGCCTCGATCTGCATGCTAATTGGCTCCACTGTCCTTGGCAGTGACCTTGGTTTCCCGGCGGGGGGTTGGGAAGAAAATTCGGTGGCCGTCCATTGCCAAGCGCAGACACCCTTGTGTGGCGCAACCTCGGTTAGCAGCCCCCACCTCCAACGTTATCTCCCCTCTCTATGCATCACATTATAACAACGGCCAGGGCTTTATTCGGAGGGTAAGCCTGCGTGACCTCTGGTGACAAGAGACGTTTCCCCGTCGCTGCACACGGCCACCGACACGACACCTCGCTCCTGCATGAGCTTAAGAAAAGAGATACGGCTGCAATGCAAATACGCAAGGCGAAACAATGAAATGCAAAATAAATGCATATGTTTGGGACGCCTTCAAGGAATCCTATGGCTTAGAAAGCGTTAACGGAATAGCTCGGACACCATTCTGTCTTTAGAGGCGTGAGATTCATGAAAGAATATTCCAGAAGAATATACAAGATATATAACTTGTTAGATACTCACTATCAAATGGACGCCCAACTTGTCCTGGTTACATTTCATTGGCTACATTTGGGGTAATTGGAAAATTGTGCAAATCTTTGCCTGAACTACTCCTTTAAGCCGCTCACTGACATCCGGAATATTTCTCTAAGCGCTGGACAGTGCTAGCAAACGGTCAATAACGCAAGAGTGTGCGCGTTTAACTTAAAGCCCTAATTCCTGTGCACTAAATCAAGCCTGGATATTTTACCCCCGAGATCTGAATGCTAATATAATTTTTTTTTTTTTTTTTAAAGAAAACATACCTAGGGACATAGATAAAAATGTCACTGCAATGCATGGGCACTCGACTGATTCGGTGGCATCGAGGGTCACGGTGTGTGCAGGTATTTGCTCTGAGTGTACACCACAACACCTGATTTCAGTAATTAGGCCCCAAGCCTTGTTAAGCAGCAGAGCTCGTTAGTGAAATCAGGAGGCTGAGTTCAGGGTTGGAGGAAGTAGAGTGTGGACGGCCCGGCTGTCATCGGGTTCCTCTGCTCCGAAAGGTCTGTTTATTCTTCAACTATGAAAAAGAACTCTCTAATTCTTTAACTTGCTACCATATAAAACGTAATTTATATATATATATAATTATAAAAAAGTGTGTGTGGTCTATTAGACTAGTTTTGTCGACCAAGATGTTCATGCTTTTAGCCATGATTACGATTACAAGACATGCATCTTTGATCATTTTTCTCTATTTGTACAAGCTAACGCTAAACACATAGGATTAACAACGGTGAATGATTCACGTTTGCTAGTTAGCTTGCTTTTATCTATTTGTTGTTGTGGCTAAGTCGGTTATGAACAAAATGAATACATTTTATTCGTAAGTTTTTGTTCAAAAACTGGTTCTTAAATGACTATGATGGTTTACAAATTCCCTGTTTGAACAAGCTAATGCTAATGAGCTACTATTAGGAATGGCTACATAGCTGATTAGCGTTTAACGTACATAGCTGTTCATACATAGCCGATTAACGTAATATTTTGTATATACGTGGTTTATTAGACTAGTTTTGTCGTCGAAGATGCATTATGTTCATGCTTTTAGTCATGATTAGAAAACGTGCATCTTGGATCATTTTTCTCCATTTGTACAATATAATGCTAAACACGTAGGATTAGCAACTGGTTAACTTGCTTTTATCTATTTGTTGTTGTGGCTAAGTCAGTTATGAACAAAATTAATACATTTTATTCGTATTTTTTTTATTCAAAAACTAGTTATTAAACGGCTATGATGGTTTACTAATTTCCTGTTTGAACAAGCTAATGCGATAATATTAGCAATGGCTACATAGCTGATTAGCGTTCTTTTTCTCTAAACGTTATCGTGGCTATGTTAGTTAATAACAAATGAATACATATGATATTACCATTGCGTCTCGACTCTTTACTCTTTACGTCTTAACTGTCCATGATGTGTTACTTATTTCCTACGGTATGTGTACAAGCTAACGCTAAACAGCAACTATTAGCAACGGACAAATACTGTAGATGGTTAGCTCCCCCCTCCCCCCGTTGTGCCTATGTCTGTTAATAACAAAGTTATACATATACCGTAACAGGATTTTTTTTTTTTTCCCTCTCAAAAGCTCTTTACTTCTTAACTGGCTTTGACAGTTTATTCATTCCCTGTGTGTAAAAGCTAATGCTAACCATTAGCTATAACAACTATTAGCCAGTTAGCTGGTTGAAGTTTTTCCCCTCAAAAACACTTTACTTCCTGGCTTGATCGATTTCCTCTGTGAACAAGCTAATGCTAAACAGTAACTGGTTAGCTCACCTTTTTACTCATTTTTTTTATTATTATTATTCATTATGTGAGATATTACAGATGAATCCATTTAATATTGATGTTTTCCTCAAAACATCTTTAGCTAATGCTAAACACTATTATCAACACTACTAGCTATGTCTACTATTAGCAACGGACAAAAAGCCAAATAGTCTAACGAAATTAGCTTGATTTCCCTCCTTTCACTGTTGTGGCACTGTTATGTCAGTAACAAATCGATACATTTAATTATCGATTTTTATCTTTTCTTTTACTCAAAACTACTTACTGGATGTTTAAAACGAATTACTTAACCCTTGTGTGACTAAGCTAACGCGAACTGACTACTATTACTACTATAGCTAACAGCTAAATAGCTAGTAAGCGTGTTTTTTATTTATTTATTTGTTATTGTGCCAATGTCAATTATTAACAAGTGAATACAGTTAATGTTTGTTGTTCCTCAAAAACTCTTGAATGGCTATGTAGGATTTCCAGATTGAACAAGCTAATGCTAACCAACCACTATTAGCATTAGCTTGTAGGTTAGCTCACTTGTTCTTTATTCACTGTCGTGACTATGCCAGTTGTTACCAATACTACATTTAATATTTATGTTTTTTCGTCCCCCAAAAAACTCTTTGTGTCTTTAACAGCTATGATGGATTCCCCGTCTTAACAAGGCAATGCTAACTGACCACAATTAGAAACGGTGAACTAGCTTGTGGCCTGTGTTTATATTTATATGTATATTCAGTATCATGGCTGTGGCAGTGATTCAAGATACCTAGCTTACCCAAGCCATTACTACCTAGCTACCTTTTACTAATTGCGTCATTGGTGTATTTACATTATATTACTCGAAAAATAAGCCTAAAACAGTTTTTGACAGCCTTAAAGTTCCACTTTGCCTCATTTATGGCTTTAACCAGGAGACATTTTGGGTCAAAGTAACTGTGAAATTACAAAAATAAAGCTGTATAACACAAGCTTAATGACATATGTTTGTATGTACAGGTTTAGTATATACTATAGAATACAAAATAATTATTGTTGCCGACTCCGTACTCCATGGATTAGTGTGTAGTATAGAGTATACAAGCACACCTGGAGTTTCTACTCTTATCTGTTTCCAGGAAAGTTGTGAACAGGTTTGCTTATGACAGAGTTGCTTCACAGTCACATGACTCTCAGCTTGCAAAACTTTCTTTCCTCCTTTTAGGAAAAAGTAACGTCCATGTCATTTGGCCACTCAGTGCATCAGCTACCATTTCAAGGTGGATGCGTCGGACAACTTCTGAGACGCTCGCTCGGGTTGAAACGGTTCTTCGTGAAGCAGATGCATTCGCCTTGGCACTGATTATTCCACACGAGAACAGCCAGGCAATCTGCTAGGCTAACATATGCTCAATACAAAACACGCTGGAGACTGACAGGTAGAGGAGGGAGAAAAATCTGTCTATATGTTTGAGGATGGATGCAGACGGCACGCCACGTTATGGGCATGTGTTTCTCTCGCTGCCTTGCTCGAAAAAAAAAAGGTGTGTAAAAGAACGCGGGGAACACTTCGGCTCAGCTCGCGTTTTACGCTTTTGATTTAAAAAGTCACAAATTTCTAGCTTTAGTGGTTAAATCGGGATGGTTTTTTTGTTCAAGGTGTCGGTTTAGCTCGAATGTATACGTTGGATGAAAAAAGAAATTGCTACCGTGGTACGTTTCAGCCAAGAGACACGCAACCATGCCCAACAGTATTGTGAGGTCAAGCGTTACACGATAGCATATTTATCAGACAAGACTAATCCGGAAAAATCCTATATACGAGAAATGCATTTTCGAATAATTATGTTGAAGTAAAAACAGCCTCCGTTATTTAAAATACACACAGTGTCCGAAAAGTCAGGAACCAATGTGGGTTCAACTACATATACCTGATTTTGTATTTATTATTTATTGACTTATTTATATATATATATATATATATATACATTTCCCTTACAGGTGAGAAATAGCATTAACATCGAATGAAATGGTAGACATAGTACTGCTTGGTACTCTCAATGGTTCCTGACTTTTCAGAAAGAAAGATAACCGTAGCTGGCTAGCTAACTTGGCCAAATTCTGTGCTAATTATATGCTAATGAAACATTAATGAGCTCTGTAGCAGTGCCCGAGGCGTCATTTTGAATGAAAATAGAGCTCCAAAGTCGGCTAAAACGACCGTTTTCAGGGGTCTCTTTCTCGGGCACTGTAGATCACAGCAACGCAAGTCTGGTGTTGTATAAAAGCCAGCGAAGAGCTCTTTTGAACTGTTTTACCATAACTGAGTAACTGTATAACCTATAATGGATGTCGGTCCAGAGCTATTGAGCCCAGCACGAGCTATATATATTTTAACTCTATGGGTTGCACAGATTGGGACCTCTAACGTTTAAAAAAAAAAAAAAAAAAAAAAAAAAAAAGGAGTTGCATTAGACACATAAAATTTTTGCATCTCAATACATAATCATACCCCTAACGATAATGCATACCACATAGTACTCAATACCAGATGAAAGCAATTACGAAGAGTTCGTACTCAACCTGATATTAAGTCTTCAGACGTAACTACAGACTAAAGCGCTGTTCAGAATTACTTCCATAAAGCGAGCTGTAAGCATAGCAGATAAATGCTCATTCAGCTTATCCTTTGCACTGACTTAACAAAAACACTGCCATTGTTTTATTACTCCAACAACGCAAAATGGCTAAATAAAAATCACTAGAAAAATAGCCTACACACGGCACACGCATTCCAATTTCACCCTTCCTAAGCTTCACACTTTCCGCCACAGGACTTCTAGTTCATTGTGTTTAATAATAGAACGCACTGGATCAAGTGCTCTTTTATAAGCTGCTAGATAATGAGGGTGGAATCCATTTTGTTAAACTACAATTGAACAAGCGATTAATAAAACTTAAGTATGCGCATAACTCAACTTTAACTCGGCAAGCAACTTTCCCTGCACAAGTACTGACATATCTTTCGAACTTAGGTTGCTGATTCTGAATATAGTGTATTAAATGGAGTGTTAATTGGGGGAAAATAAACCCAATGGCGCATGAACAGGATGCTGAAATGCGTCGATTTTAATTTTGAAGGAGTCCTCGAACATCTAAAAACAGATCTGTGTCACGTTTTTAAATCAATTCTGGATTTAAATAATTCATTGAAGTAATTCAATAAAAAGGCATTCTTCGTGGTGGACGTAGATTTCAATAAAAGTACCAGAGCCAAACAAGCAGCAAATATTAATAGTCTAAAGAATTTCTAAAGATTTATTTATTGGAACTCGCAGGAGCTACGTTGCATGTCGTGATTGAAGGTAAGTAAAAAAAATAAAATAATAAAAAAAAAAAGGTCAGCGTGAATAAATGCTTGAGATGCTTACAGATCTCTTTTTCTCTCTCTCACTCCCTCTCTCTCCTACCCTTTATGCGACTTCATTTTTATGTCCCATTTAAAAGCCAAACGCATCAGACAAGTCACTCAAAGTGGGACTCATGGGACATGGGAGCCCTGGATCTGCCCATCATTAGACACAGTCTCGCTCTCGCATTACCTTTTGTTCAGACTCCCGTAAAAGTGAAAATCTTTCATTTTCTAATTTCTAATCATAACCATTCATGAATGGAAGGAAGATGCAGCTACACCGATTAAAGAAGCAACACGAGCTCAGATATTTAACACTCAGATATTTCAGTTGCAGCGTTACGTACCACTGTTAAAAAGCTCCGACACTGGAGACTCCTTCCGTAAATGGTAAATAACCATCTGCTTATGGAAAACTGCACCATATCTATATATGACTATAACTACAAACTTGTTATTATAGGAACAATAATAAATGAGTTACAAGACATCTGTGGGCGGGGGGAAAAAAAAAAAGAACTTCTGGCCAATCAGATTTGAGAATTAACAGTACTATGACTAATCTAACAGATGTAAATAAATTATATATATATATATATTTATATTTGAATCATATAGCTAACGTTTGGTTCTTTCCAATAGATCCTAGCAACGAAGCCCTGTTTTTTTTTCCTCCCTTGAAAGAAAAAAAAGTAGTTACTAACTTCATTTTCTACATTTTGTTCTTTTTTTTTTTTTTTAGTTTCCAGTTATTTTTCTTGCTTTGACACACAGCCGGTAAATCTGCAGTCTCCTGCACGTCCGTGGCAGCAGCTAAACACGACCAAACAAAGGCACAAACAAAGCACCTCTTCTCAATTTTCCAAACGACTTGTCCATTTTATGAGAATACATTTTTTTCCTCCCCCTTCTCCGCCATGCCTCACTTTTTTTTTTTTTTCCCTCCTCTCAACAAGGCAATCACCTTTCTCATATACATCTGTACAAATTGATTTCCTCTTTACAAGAGAAGATAAAGACCATGGCAACAGAAATACCTGTAAGTGAGGGATAATTACAGAGCGAGATACCCCCCGTGGAGCCCACTCACCAAGTCCCCAACAACATGCATTTAAAACCTCAATAGCGCTCGACAGCCTCTCGCGAATAAGCCCGAGATTTGATTAAAATTATAGTTCTTTTGCTCTTACTTCATCGATTAAGATAAGCATCTTGCTCGGGACATTTTTATATACGTATAAAGATGGGGCTGGTACAATTTAACATTTTCCTCCTGCTGCTCAGCATAAAAGGATCCCTAAGGGCCGCCACTTTCCTCTCACCTGTATAAAGCGCGTGGCTCGAGAATGGCAAATGTCTGTTAGGCGCGGCGTTCTACAAAGACGTTTGGAGAGAAAATGTCACACCGTTGTTTGCATTTTATCGCCTGTTTTGTGTCAACCGGTTCTGGTTTCTGACAGTCCTTTGGTTTCAGGACAATCCTAGTAGCCCAGGGAACGCATGTGCATGTGCATGTGCATGTGCGTGTGTGTGTGTGCTTTTATGAATTTCTTAAGACATTGTATTAGATTATAGGGAATGCAAGGCTGCCGTTTGATATGAGGAACGAAACACTACGGGACAGTCTGTTATAATAAAATAACTTGCTTCGGGGCGGTAACGGTAACCCCGCCTCATGCCGGATGTCATCACACCACCCTCTTGTGGATTATTTTCCTATAACCGCACGCCATCGTGTCCTAATTTGCTACTCTCCGAACAATCAGATAGGATACGTTGAGGTATTACTTGCATTAATTACTATATAAACATTTTCCATCATGGCTGCTGTATCATAAGCGAGAACAGGAACTCATCAAGTTGTTTCTCCGACGTATTTAATGAGTAAATAATCGCCACCGTTAGTAGGTGGTCATGAATTAAAGACGGATTAGACACGTCAGGACATGCCGTCATTGGAAAACGATCAGCTATGTGGTGGTAATAGTCGACTCCTCCTCATCCTCATCCTCATCACACCGTCATTGATTCTTCTCCTACGACAGCATGCTACAAAGTGTTTTCTTCCTTACATAAGCCACAGTGAAATGTTCCAACTGCGTATACACACTTCTGTCTTGTTACTATAACAACCCCAATGAAGTTACAACCAGTCTCAGGTTGATCTGAGGATAATCTGTAAGAGGTGGTCTTTAACATGGATGTCTAGATCTACTGTCATTATAAAAACATGACCTTGTTTATTAATGAAGCAAAGGCAATCTTGTTTAAAATGCTTCAGATTTCACGTTATTAGCCTGTTTGCCGAATCAGAGAATCAGAGATTATGTAGGAAAATGATACACTTTGGTGACACCTATTTCTAAAAAAAAAAAATAATAAATAATAAAAAAAAAACACAACGCAAAATAACAAAAAATAATAATAATAATAATAAGAGGAAGATTTTCATTTGACTCACCTTTGTAATTTTGTCCAAATCTCCAGAACACCTGCAGGACTACAGCTCTGTCCTTTGGCTCAGTTTTACAGCTCACGTCTACTAAATAAATAAATAAATAAATAAATAAATAAATACAAACAGCATTTTTCATCCATGTCCTACATTTGAGTCGATTCCGAGTCGACTCGCATTCACTTGAAAATGGATCCTGACCACCTCGCTCAAACGCTCTCTGATCCATTCGGTGGTTCCGAATCAACCCGTGTGCGATTACTGCGTTCTCACACGAACAACCACACCGAGCTGGAGAACGCACCAGGGTTCCGTTCAAACAGACTAAATACGAAGGTAAGAATGAACGTCGTGTCATAATCGGGTGCGGGATTTAAATCCGAGACGAATCTACGTCCAGAATCAGTACCTGGAGGAATTTGATTCAATTACTTGCTTTACTTCTCCTCGTTGTCGTCATCTCATCATCTTGACTATATTAACCAGATAAATTATTACAATTAAGGTCATCAGCGTCTTACTCGAGTGGTCAAGTGGAATGAAATCAAGGCATTAGTTTCCACCACTTTCAGCTTGGCCTCACACACACACACACACACACACACACACACACACACACACACACTCTGCCGAATGAAACCACGAACCACGATCACTCCTGGCACTTATTAATTAGGCTCGAGATTTCAGAGCATATTCTGCGTGTGTCTTCAGCCAGGCACGTAGGCGTCAGAAGGAAGGAGAGAAAAGTTCTGTCACACGCAATAATACAGCAGCCAGCGATTGTCAGGCGCAATTACGCGCCGTTAAAGAGACCAAACAATTCAGGCCTGCTCTGAAGACTCGTAGCCTAAGGGTCGTGTTGATAGTGGACAGCCAAACAGAAAGGGCTACACGATGTTCATCAATCTGTAGGACTGAAACTGACGCGTGTCATGGATGGAGGTGCATGCTGGGAAAATGAAGACCGAAAGAATCCTGATATTGCACGTGTCCTTTAATGGACTAGAGTCAGGGCTGACTAGTGTCTAGTGTAGCATGCTTATATTGTGATTTCCAAAAAAAAAAAAAAATCACGTTTATGCATGGCTGAGACTGGCGCCTCGATAAACCGAAGATGAGATACGACTTCCTTCTTACGTCATACTGCTGTTGAATTCTCCATTCTGATTGGTTGGAGGGCGTTTTCTCTGACAGAAGTGCAGCTGCAAATCACACACTCATTCATGACTACTACCTTATCATTTCTTTAGTAGTTGATATTGATATAAAGTTTTCTGTGAGGAGAAAACGTTCACATTTTAGGAAGGAGTCTCCAGTATCGGTGCATCAGAGGTCAAGCTTGAACTTTTTTGGGTTTTTTTTTTTTTCTTTTTTCCCCCGTCTTATTCACTTCAAGAGGACGCAAAAAGAAGCGAAGCCGATACGTGCGTGATTAAACCGAGATTTTTAGAAATGGATTTGCCAAATTTTTTGGAATGTGCTCATTTTTCATACCACACAGCTGTTATTCTGTGCAATAACAGCGAAGAACGGATGACACGTGGAACATTTAACGACGACACACGATGCCGATATTATTTTGCCTACTTCTTGAACCCGTCATCGAGCTGTACCACTTTCTATAATTCTCTGTATTGCATTTTTTAAATGAGTTTATCCATTCAGATTTTAGTTATCCCCCAATTCTCCTTGATATCTTCTCACGCCACATGAGGGACTCGGCAAAAGAAGAAGGAGGTTCTCAGACACAGGTTTTCTTTGCAGTGTGATTCCTCCAGAGATGGAGAAAAACCCGTTGCTAACGCGCAACATTAAAGCCTTGATCAAAACCACCACCACCATGGAGGAGGATGCTGAAGAGGAAACAACAATGAATAAGGTGATTAGCAGCACAGTCTCAATACACAAAGAAAGTAGAACTCCCAGTTGTTGTTGTTGTTTTTTTGCATTTAGAAGTCAGAGCGGTTGTCTTTGTTTACACGTCAAACTTTCGACGATGCGATGGAGAAACGGGGCTACATATGATATGCGTACACGGATTCCAGAGAGCAAGGATGACTAATATTCTCCCACCATGGAGCAGAACCATCATTCTCCCTGGCAGAGCCCAAAGGAAAGCCATGGCTGCGTCCTAATGAGCTGTTCAGAGATGCGGCTGCCTAATGGAACGTCGTAAAAGATCCCCTCGTCTGCCCCAGAGCCCTCTACCTGAGGAGACGAAGGACATGGAGTGTACCGGGGGAAGAGGCGAATTGGAGATAATCTGCGTCATTCATATTACGCATCCTGACACAAATGATCAGATAATTCACATCCGAAGCGAATTAACATCTGTTGTTTGAACGGGGTTAATGTCTAGCAATTCATCAATTTCACAGGCTCAGATTGCTGACCAGAGATTCTCACAACGTTCCCAAGCTTGGACTGTTGTTGGAGGTGGGAAAAGGGAGACCGGTAACAAAACAAAAATAAGTTCAATTGGAATAGATGTCAAATCAAACCCTTTCTGCTTTCTGACACCGCATGACCCACTCGTATATCTTTAAACGTGAACATCACAAGCGACAAATAAATAAATAAATAAATAAATAGATAGATAAATCGGCGGCCATCTTGAAGCTAGCAGTAGAATCGCTCGCTCGGTCGTCTGACGTGTCGGAATTCTACAGTTTAAGAACTATATCGGATAATACACTATTTAAGAAGTAGCTACTTAGTACGTAGTTTTGAATTATACTGCATCAGCATCGGTCAAATAGTAGGCGTGGCCGAAACAACTCGTATGAATTGTATTAGATATGAAATCAGCCGTTTCTTTGAAAGAAAAAAAATTACCTTAGACACACAAACTTCATAGCTCAAGCGCAAAACTAAATCAGCAAACATTGAATATGCCACCGAACATAAGCATGAAAGCAATACTGTTCCCTCAATGTGATGTACATGTACAGTATATTTGAATGAAATGACTATTTTCGGTGGGCGGGGCTTTGGTCGATATTTGATACGGTATAAAGTGGGCGTTCCAAAAGAATTGAGTCACCGTGTCCCGATTGAGACACTACATACTACGATGTATTAAAAGTATGTACTCTTTTTGTGAAGAAAAAGTACATCCCTTGGAGTGTGTATTAAAGAGAGCACGCAAGTCCTGGGACATACTAAGAGGTTGCGTGAAGGAAGAGAACGTCGCTGTGACCCGGAAGAGAACACCGTCACCGTAAATAAACATTCCGGCTTTTCTTCATTCATTACTCCGTGTATAATTTATCCCATATCGTTTAACTGATTGATTCACACTTCTCTAAAATCCTCATTTCGACGTACCAAGATTTGGGACGTACTAATTCTCATCTCGGATGCTATTTAGTACGGATAGTGTGCCGATCGGGATGCAGGGATGGGATACACGCTACCGTATAGTCGATCGTTGAGGAATATTCTCCTCCCACAATGCTACTTATTAATGCTAATGCAGAACGACGGCGGTGAAGATGGACGAAAAACGACACAAATTCCATCCCAGGAAGGATGATGAGCAGTGAATGGCGTGTCCTATGATCGGACTCACGCTCACCAACATTTCAAGCAACTTTGGGATTAGTGAGAGGTTAAATGTGGCATAAAACGATTGGAGAGTACATTTTTGGGGTTCTTGTTCTTCGTATTGTGAAGTAATTGTTTGGGTTTTGTTTTTTTTTTTGAGGTGGGAAAACATCAATGCGATTACAGACAAATAATAATAATAAGAAGAGGAATCTAACCCTAAGCCTAGATGAATTGTGCACGATCTGATCAAGGACGTGAGCTACGAAGGAGACGAAAAAACCTTTTCTGCTCAGGTTGTGTTTAAAACACGTTTAGTTTAGCATTAGCAACGTGAACACATACAGTATGATGTTTCCTGTACGTTGTTTTGAACACGCATGACTTCCTCACTACAGATCCTGCGATGGAATGCTTTCAGCACCGCATACAGTGTGTGTGTGTGTGAGATCCTCAAGATCTCCCTGTATCTCACACACACACACACAATATCGAGTCTAATACGTGTCTTCCAACACTATCAATTATCAATGATGTGCATAATTAATAAATAGGAGACACTTTCCTGTATCGGATCAGGGTTCGAATCCGCGGAGTTGTCAAACATTGTCAGATTTTCTGTCTGCAGTAAATCCTTAAAAATGCAGACAGTCAAAATGAAACCAATTTGTTTCACACTATTGATTTGGAACAATTATTCCTCTGTGTGTGTGTGTGTGTGTGTGTGTGTGTGAGAGAGAGAATTGGAAGATTATTAGAGAGTACAAACACTAGGTAGGTGATGATACACAACAAAATGGAGGATGGACGTTATGACTCAGGAACAGGACGCTATACTCTATGGGATAATAATCAATCAATAATCGATAATCAACAATCAATAATCAATGATGGTGTGATGAAGCAGAGTTACTGTTCTTCCTTACGGTCGTACTTTTTATCCGTTTATAGTTGCGCTTCGTGTCGATATACGTCAACGAAGAGCACGATTAAGGGAGGAAGTTATCACCGAATTCATTCACACTAAGCGAAATGAGCCCAAAAATATATCTACAATGACTACTATTTATTTTAAACATTATTATTGTTTGTTCTGGAGAGTCATCCGGGTACAGAGTGTGTGTGGGTGTGAATCCAGACAGGAAATTAAATCCTAGGTGAGTGAGTATAGACGGGGGGGGGGGGGGGGGGATTCTTATTGAAATGAAGAAAGAAAAAAAAAACAACAACAAAAAAACAAAAAAACAAAGTACAATTAAATCAAGCTTAATTCTATTTTGATAATTGCCGGCGTTTGCGGCCCGGGCTCGCCGTCGGGGATGTTGTGACTTGTGTACGAGACTGACAATGAAGTCGGCAACAACAGCTGCTCGGCGGCGGCTAGCTCATGTAGCTCACCGCTCAAGTCTTGTCAGTCACATTTCCCCTAATTAACTAACATCTGCTTTCCATTTTCGGTTACACTGCATCGCCAGCTTGTCTCATCTGAATTTGTGACTCCTGACCTCCCCCGAGGAAGGCGCTACTGTCAGAAGAAGCCCACCGAATCCAACCGAGTGCCACAGGGAAAGGGAAGGGGGGGCGGGGGAGAAGAAAAAGGGGGCTTCCTTGAAAGCAGAAATAGCCCGTGATTGAACGGGAGAAGAGCTGTCGCTCGTGTCAGTGAACCTCAGACACACGTTCAGCGCTTGAGACGAGAGGAAACGGCAGAGAGAGAGAGAGAGAGAGAGAGAGAGAGAGACTGGCACTCCATTCGGGTCCTCGCTTTAACCATCCTCCTTTGACTTTCATTTTTTTGGGGTAAACCCCCACCCACAAAGGACTAAAATACCCAACATTGTACACTGTCAGTCCCTTGGGCTCGGTTTATTCCCAATTTTATCTCAGCCGTGTGTGTGTGTGTGTGTGTGTGTGTGTGTGTGTGTGCATTATGCATAAAGAATGAGAGGGAATAAATAATACTGGTTCCCGCAATACACTTGTGCATCAAAAACACCTGAAATAGCATTTAAACAAGACTGAAGAGTCATAAAAATGAATAAAATACATCTGAACAGTGTTTTGACAGATAGATAGACAGACAGATAGACAGATAGATAGACAGACAGATAGACAGACAGACAGATAGATTTAATATATTGAAATATTAAATATCAGTTGCGTATAACATTCTAAAGTAACAAATTATAATGTTAAATAACTCAATTATTACAAATAATATTCAAATAAATAAATAATTACAGACAGAAATGTATACTCTAGATCATACATACACACACATATACATATATATATAGAGAGAGAGAGAGAGATTATATATTATATAATTATATTATATTATATTTATTTATTTATTTATTTTCTCGTTCAATCAGTCGGACAGCGAACAGTGATCGATTAAAAATGCACAGCGTTTATTTATTTTTTTAATATTAATTATTTATATATTTTTATCAACGGTTTTGGGGGATGCACAATGATGATTAGCAATGTCGTATTTCTTTCGCAATTTACTCTTCTACGTAACGTAATACTACGGTACAGTCTCTTAATCGATTTCCCGATGCACGAGAAACTCACGATACGCCGAAAATGTCATCATGGGTGGGTTTTTTCCCCCCAGTGTGATGAGCGAAGCGAATACAGTACAAATATAAGAATCAGGGTTTCCTTTACATTACTGTCGAACGTGTACATTTTTTTTTTTTTAGTCCGTAATTATTGTGCATGGATTCAAGAATGAGATTGTTCTTTAAACTTTAATTTGATATTTTATGTCAAGTATTCATCTTTGCTCTGTCTTTTTTTTTTTTAACTACCAAGAAAAGCTTCTCTAACAGATTACCTGGCTTAAAATATTGATATTACTGTACATTATATTATACTGTATATACTATAGACTTCATTCTCTGCCATATTTACCCAATGATTTATTCGAAATGGAGCGAATCTCCCAGGTTTTGAAGACGAAGGGCAAATGATTACATTGGGAAAAAAAATAATAATTTATTAACAGATGGGTCTGTGTAAAAAAAAATATACATTATATGTATATATATAGATATATATATGATTTTCTACAAATGACTGCATTCCTCTCCCCTATGGTGTGAAAAGTAGATTCAAGAACACTTTTAAATAATTTGTTCAATTTGTTCCACAGCCAAAGAAAAGCGGCTTGGTGGAAATTCAGATTCATTAAAACTTAATTAATATGCATCATTATGTAAATGAGGTTGCAGTTAATGAGTTCTTAAAAGAAGCCTCCCTTAATTAGTTCACTTTTAATGGCATCATCATTTATCTTTTTTCTTTGAAGCAGAATGACGCAAGGAACTAGCCTCTCCCGAAAGTGCGAAAATTTTCCATTTTTTAATTATTCTTATTTCCTTAATTTTTATATGATTAAGAATGCATTTACAGAACTAAGTAAATGAAGAGGGGAGGGAGAGGGGGAGAGAGAGAGAGAGAGAGAAAGAGAGGTGGAAACCCCCCTCACGCACTTGCAGACTCGCCTCTCTCCATTAAAACTGTCTCACCGGATGATGGAAAGTTAAAGGGAGAGTGTCGTCCTGTTAAACAATCAAGAAACCCTCACAATTATCTCTTCAGCATCTCGGAGTGACTTCGTTGCGGTTGAATCGGAGAGCGCGCGTAATCGCTCCCTCCGTTTGGGCCGAGCGTGTAGGTTTCTGCAGGTCGTTATTGTTCACGGAGGTTTAGATTCAACACCTGAGTTCACGTAAAGACGAGAAAACGTCGTCAGCGCTCCTCCGCTCGCTCGCTCACTCCTCTCGTTTCCGTTTTAAATTATTACGGATATTTGCGTCATGCGTGTTTTATACCCGGGGGCGTGCTGTTACAGTGGCGCCGTGTGACTTTATTCCGTTTACGCAACAGCGATTTGTCAACAATTCCAATCTTATTCATTAAAGCACAACGTTTTTTTTTTAAATCGTTTATAGTTACATTTAACGTCGTAGAACGTCTGGAAAACAAGTACGCCGTACGATGTGGCGGCGACAAACAATCGTTCTCTCACCCGTCTGTCTTTTTCTAAAGTAATAAGAGCTTGTCATGTTACAACAATAAACTCAAAATCATAACCTCTGCCGCCCTGAGAACCTCGGACTGTGACGCTGACACTGGAGACTCCTTCTTTTGCTGAATAAGTTTGAAGGCTTGACAATGTACACGTTTCTTAGAAGGTCTCTGAACCTTATACTGACGTCGAAGCTTTCTAGAACGTCTACTAAGAATCCAGTCAAAAATCAGGACGTTTCGAGAGATTCTTATCCCAGATATGTACTGTATATGTTAATAGTGTTAAATATATATCTATATATGTTAGAATAATCCATCCATCCATCCATGTTCTGTACCACTTGTCTTACACAGGGTCACAGGGAGCGTTGAGTCCATCACAGGGAACTCGGGGTATGAGGCGGGGGACACCCTGGATGCGGTGCCAACCCATCGTAGGGCACAATCGCGTGCACATTCACAGACTACGGACAATTTGGAAATGCTAATCAGCCTACGAGGTATTTCTTTGGACAGGGGGAGGAAACCGGAGTGCCCAGAGGAAACCCCTGAAGCACGGGGAGAACATGGAAGCTCCGCACACGTCGTGTAGAGGCAGGATTCGAACTCCGATCCTGGAAGTGTCAGGGAAACGTGCTAACCACTAAGCCACCGTGCCCCCCTCCCATGTTAGAATAATAATAATAATAACAATAATAATGAGATCTTTATCGTTTATTTGTTTTCCATTTAAGACGTTTCTTAAACCCGAAGTCGTTTTACAAAATCCATTTGCTGTAGCATTATGAATGCTAAGAAGGGATTCTAATGATACACGTCATCGGATTTGTTTTTGTCGATGTTATATTTAAAGCAACGCACATGACATTCAGCCAATCAGGCTGTCTGTTGAGAATATAATCACACGACAAAGCTGGATGTTCACGGCTCTCCCCAGAGGCGCATGGCAGCATGGTGGCTACTTGCCTAAGAATATGCTGCGAACATTTCTATTTATGATTCTGGCTGCAGGCAAAATGACATGTGCTCGACGGAGCCGGTCGGAGCATTAGAATTTCTTTTATCAGTGGAAAAAGAAGCGCCGAAACCACCAACTTAATGCAAACAGAATAAATAATAAAAGAATTGTCTGCATTGTGTTTGAAACGAAACGTTAACAACGAAGCCATTGATATTTATTGAACTGCCAGGAGTGGATAGCAGATATTAGTGGTTGCACTATTGTAAGAAAGAATTCAGTAACACAACAAGCATAATAAGAGACACATACACGCAACCATTTATGAAGTGTACTGAGTGTAAAAGTGACTCATAATGGCAATCAACATTCAGAGATCATGGACTAGTTGGCTAGAGAGGAAACGTACAACAGTGATTAAAAAGAAAAAAGTATATATGTGGCAGAAAATCTTGAGAATACGGTACCTCCATACAGTACCTGCGTATTTTTGAAGCGTCTTTGGATAGCGAAGGGGTTTTACTTGGTCCTCTCTATATCACGTTGTCCTCTGTGTTTGTTTTTCCTTATTTGACCTCAACTTGCGACCTGATTGGTTGAAAGGTTCAATTAAAAGCACTTGATGTCACTTGGAATTTTGGAAACTCCACTCAGGTGGCAGCACTTTTTATCCACATTTTTTTTTTTAATGACGTGTAAAACTTACGGTATCGCTCATAACCAAAAAAAAAAAAAAAAAGGGTGAAAACACCTTAATGGGGATTTACCCACTGAAGGCAACCCTGTTCAATACAGAAACAGTGTACAGGTGAAAAAAAAAAATCAATCATGTGTGGGGAAAGAAAAGAAAATTTAATCATGCATAAAAAAAAATATCACGTGAAAAATGAATCGTGCAAAGATCACGTGAAAATATATGTGATAAAAATCACATTTGAAAATGTGTAAAAAAAAAAAAATTAATCACGTAGAAAAATTATGCAAAAATACATGAGTCATGTGAGAAAAAAAATCAGGTGTAAAAATAACGTGAAAATAAACAAATCACGTATTAATATACATGCAAAAAGTAAAGAAATCGTGTGTAAAAAAAAAAAAAAAAAAAACCATGGTCACATGGTACATGGAAAAGAAGCGTGTGTAAAAATGAACCCTGCGTAGAAATCGCACGTGTAATAGAAAAAATAATTGACTAAAGACAATAAAAGCGCACGCACTACACGTGAAACGTCCGCTACGTGTCTTTAAAACCACGTAAAATATCACACGTGAATCATCAAGTCATGTGATTTTTCTGTAAGGGCTCCACAACTGATTACACCATTGTCCTGAAAATACTGAGCCTCAAAACAAACTACTTGTTCCGTATGTAATGCATATGCAAATGTGCATCAGAAAATGTGTTTGTGTTTTGTGTAATCGCATTAAAAAAAAAATTGTTGACGCGAGTCCACTGTCACTCTTAACTCATCACCGCTTAGATTTAGATTTATATAAAAAATACTGTCTTTTCCCGGAGATAAGCGCTCAGCATTCATTAAACTGAATATAAAACGTAACATAAGATTTATATAACCTATATAAATTATACACACACACACACATATATACATACATATAAATGTATATATATACACACACACACACACACAGTGTTGTTATTACTGTTTATTGATGTGTTTTTGTATTTGTGGACCACAATTTTTGCTACTCGTCCTTCATCACTGTCAGCACATGAACATCTGGACTCATGATGACCCAGAGTGTGTGTGTGTGTGCGTGCATGTGAGCCTGAGAGAGAGAGAGAGAGAGAGAGCGAGAGCTATGAAACTACTCTGAATATTAATGACTTAACACCTGTATGTCATTTGATTGCAAGCCCTGAGAGATTGTCAGCTAGGATTTCATTTAATGACCACCTTCATCATCTTTAAACACCCTTTATGTGTCTTTAAGCCGGGTTTCTGTCTTTTTAATTAATATTAGGATTCGACGCAAAATCACATTTGATGTTTGGGCCTCACACACTACCCACAACACAAGTTATGATAACCATTTGAGCGCATACATTATAGTAATATTCATGAAGTGGTACAGTATGCGTCGCTCAAAAGTACTTTGATCAAAAAACATCCTGTAACATTGACTTATTACAGCTAACCAGAGAGCATTAGTGAGAAACAGTTCAACTGTAAAACATTTATGAAAACAAAGGATTAAGTAATCCTGTCAGGTTAGCTTATGCTAGCTAGTTGTCTAACACTAAAGAATATCAACATTTATGAACATGACTTACGCAAATTCTTTTCTCAGAAATCCTGTCAGGTTAGCTTAGCATCCTGTAACGTTATTTTATTGTAAACAGCTGGTTCGCATCAGCAGTGAAGATTAGCTCTAAATCTTCATGTACTTATGAATGATCTCAAATCCTGTCAAATTAGCTTGTTCCCTAGTGTTGTCAGTGATGAGTGAAAAAACACTTATGAATATAACTTTAAAATCATCCCAGAAATCCCGTAACATGATCCTAGCTAGCATTAGCAGTGAAGATAAACATTTATAAACATCGCTTGAAAATTCTCTCAGAAATCCTGTCAGGTTAGCTGCTGTTAGCGAGGTAGCTAGCATTTAAAAGTATAATTAAAAATCATTGTGTTAGCTTAGCTCATGCAGTGTATGTTTGGTAATACAAGCTACCTGGTTAACATCACCTAGCATTCGTCTTCAACGCTAACAGCTAGCCAGCATAAGCTAACCTGACAATACAGCTTCAAAATCCTCTCAGAACTCCTGTCAGGTTAGCTTATGCTGGCTAGCTGGAAGTTAGGTGATGTTAACCAGGTATCTTGTATTACCACGGAGGACTATAAACATTTGCAAAGAATCGTGAATATGACTTAAAATTACCTCAGAAATCCTGTCAGGTCAGCTGAACATCCTGCAACATTAACTTATTTTCGCTAATTAGTAAGCATTGGGAGTGAATATTAGCTATAAACATTTAAGAATAAGACTTAAAATCCTGTCAGGTTAGCAGGTGTTAGTCAGGTAGCTAGCATTATCAATGAAAACAGTACGCATTTATTAAAAAAATCTTAGAAATCCTGTCAGATTAGCACATGCTATGTAGCTGGCTAGCATTACAAACATTTAAGTTCAGGTACAAGTAGTTATATGATGGTACTCGGGTAGCTTTTTTTGTATCCCCCCCACCCCCCCACACACACTTTCTGGACACTTAATAGTTCTTCCTACAGTATAGATGTGCACGTGTGGGATTAGTTACGTCCACTTGGTATTTTATTTATTTATGACTTTAATGTGATTTTGTAGCTCTCAAAATACCAAACCGTAACTGCAAGCGAGATTCCAAATAAGACAGGATTTCTGCCGCTAAATAACGCTCCAAATATTTGCCTGTTTTGCAGTCTGTCTGTTCTATATGCAGTTTTGCTTCACGCACACAGATGGCAGTTAAAACTGGAAAACTGAAATCACTTATTTTCCAAACAGAGGCTTGCATTTACTGCACACTGTTTCTGATAGATGTGGCCGTGAAGCCGAGCGCGCGTTCGGGGAAAGTATTATTGGAAAAAGCTGGCACGGGAGAGCCGAAGGTAGGAGACTTGCTTTTATTTTTATCTTGTTTTTGCGGCGCAGAGAGAAAGCTGACAGATTGAAGTATTCGGTGGGCGTCTGCATTACGCACTCGGTGACCTGTGTGTCATTAACACATGCACAGCATCACGCCTCATATAACACACAAAACCCAACGCCAAACTGCGCACAGCTTAAAACGTCCAGACAGATCTGCGGAAATAAGTCCAAAGGCTCAGATTGAGACTTTCTTTTTTTTTCCTTTCGCTAATTAAAGATCAAAATACCTGTAAAAGATTACTAGCTTACTGATCTGTTCTTGTAAATCTTGTAAAACCTTCCACTGACGTAATTATTAATGCAGCTTATTATTGCTATACTACACCTAAATCTCACCTTAACCTTAAGTTACCATGAGAAAACATTTTGTCTGTTTTATTAGATTTTTTAATTTTTTTTTATTAAAGCAATTGTCCCCAATGGGGACCAGCCAAATGTCCCCACAATGTCTAAACTTCGACGTTCACACACGTACATCACGAGCACTCTTCAAATAGCCTACATGGCATTATTCCTGTTAAATCTAGTCATTAGATTCATTCTATAATTTTATTTAAGATTCAGCTACAGAAAGGATGTGGCTCCTTGTTTTTTTTTTTTTTTTTAATATATATTTAAATATAAAAGGCAAGTTCATAAACTCGGCATGTTCTTGATCGAGGGCAAACAAGGGACCTTTGTGATCAGGACAAAAAGTGAGGCACAACCCAAATACTGGATACACACAGGAAAGGAAATAAGGCTCAGAAATGCACAAGTAAAAGACAAAAGAAAGCAGTCTTTTGTATAAAAAGGTAAACGAGGAACAGGTGCACACATTAGGTAACAGACCAATGACAGGATGGGGTGGAGACAGGACCAGGAAGCAAAACAAAAGCACGTCAAAGTACGTGCCATGCACTGAAAGGGAATTTATTTATTTATTTTTTTAAATGAGCCCCAACATCTCCGTATTTGAAGGAAGACAAAAGTATTGGCACCTTTGACTGGGTTTGTATCTAGCACCACCATTTAAACATCGAATTAGAAATTGAACAGTTTTTTTATACGTCTAAAGAAATTGCTTACGGCGAAGACTATGAGATCTTGAGAAGACAGAGGATAGTTCAACATCCAGATGAGGAAACCGACCTAGCCTAAGTTTACTAAAAGCATCACAGCGCGAAGATCATCGTTAAATGGTAGCGTGAGCATCACAATGACGTTAACTTCGGGGAAACTCAGTGGGAAAGTGGTATTAAAAGTCCCTAAACTTGTTTTTCTGTAGCTGTATCGTGATTTAACTGTCATGCTTATTGATTTGAAGTTCATTTTGTATTTATTTATTTGTTTAAACATATACCATTCTGACATTTTGGACTCCAAATGGAAAGCTTTATAGAAAATCACACCGACAGGACCAATGACCGCCATACATCACGTGAGAACCCGAGTAATCCCAAAAATGCTGTTCATCCTGAGCAAAACCACTTTTTACTTTAATCATTTGACGCCGTGTGGACGGATAATCAGAAGTTTAGTGTCATTCTGACTTTCTAAACACTCATTAGGGGAAATAAATCACTTTTGACATCAAACACAGATTCGGATTGGACCGTCACTAAATGATTCCTCTGAGTTTTTTTTTTTTTTTTAATTTTCGTGAGATAATGATCAGTGATGCGTGCTACAAAAATCTTTGCATCTGTAATTACTTATGCGTGATTGAACCTGCAGTTCTTATAGACTGTGATCGTCGTGAATAAGAATGTATGGCGTATAATAAAATTTTTTTAAAAACAGATAGACAGACATAAGAGGGCATTTTTCCAAAGATTCAAGTTGCACAAGATGGGATTTGGGCCGAACGTGGGTTTAGAGTATAGTATAGATCTTGAGATTTATCTATTATTCGCAACAGATTAAATAATGATACATGTACATTCTCCATAAATTAATCATTAACCGAAGTCAGAGCTGGTTTGTCAAAATTAGTGCGATTTATCGCGATCATATAAAAACATGAAATGTTTGTCTTAAGTTGAAGGAAAACGGTTTGATTTGCATGATACCGAGAGAGAGAGAGAGAGAGAGAGAGAGAGAGACATTTGACGTGATGGTCGCTCGACCATTTAACGATCTTTGCCCTTTCAGAAAGCGTTCCATGTTCCAACCATGTTTGGTTCCCTGACAATGAAACCTGAATTATCCAATGATCCAACTCTTAAAGAACCCCCGGAGAATGATTACACCACGAGTTTAGCTAGAATCTTGATTGAAATGCCAGGTTCTAGGTGTTAAGAAAAAAAATTTAAGAAGAAAATAATAATACTGAAGTAATTAGTAAGTTGTTTTTTTGTTTTTTTTTGGTCTGTTTTTTTTAAATACAATTAATTTGGATTTTGTGTCGCAGACTTTCGGTTCTTTACGGGTTCATCGGTTTAAATAAGGATTCTTAGCGTACAAAAACCTATTTTTATTTTATTATTTAAATATCAATAAAGATGTTATTAACAAGGAAGTTAATTCACTCCTTTTGCAAATAAAGTAAACTCATTGCTTTATCCCATGTGTTTACGTTGATACGTTTTCATTTCATGCGTCTGTGAAGTTCCTTTGAACCCCGTTCGTTCGTTGTAGGTTCTACGTCGCAATCCTAATTACCCAACCCTTCAAGAACCTCGAAAGAACGTTGTTTCCTACCAAAAGTCCAAACGAATTTTAAATTACGAAGGAAACGATGAACAGTCGTTTGGGATTGGAGTTCATTGGATAAATAGCGCTAAAATAAATAAATAAATAAATAAATAAATAAATAAATAAATAAAAACCGTACGGATTTACTTGTAACTCTTGCTGATGATGTTGTAGGGTTCTACACGGAACCTTTCAGGGTTCTACTAGAGAGACAACCAAAGTACTAATCTAGATATAGATTACAAAATTACATTTTACAAAGAGAATATACATTGAATAAATGACTGTTTAATATTTATTTAATGTAGATTGATTTTTTTTCCCAATTCGTTTTGTGTAGAGAATAATATAACATACATCTCCCCCACCCCCACCGATTAATATTATGGTATATGCTAGTAAATATAATCATATTTATAAAACTTTCAACATATACAATATTGACTTTCAAATCAATTCCAGTAACGGTCCTGATTGCTTTGTTATTCAGAAGTGAATCAGATACGGTAAAGAATCAGAGCAAATAAAGCCCATGCTGAAGTGCGTGTTATTTGTTTGCATCAGTACACATGCATACACACACACACACACACACTCACACACACAGAGTGAGCGAGAGAGAGAGAGTAAGATGTTTGATGCTAAATACAGACAGAGACAACACGAATCTCCCGACTGTGTATGCGAGAATAATTTGGGACGTCTATGTCGAGTGCACACTGTTCTTCACATCCGACCGTCGTTCGGCTTTGTTTACAGGACGGTAATTTCTACGCCGTTGCCTCCACAGTGGACTCGTATTTCCCCTTCATTCGTATAGAACTCTCACCGTGTTTTCATTTCCTACTTCCCAGACGAGTTTCTTCAGCTCCCGATTCCCCTCGGTGAGAGATTAGCACGCAGGTAGAGTAAATATAAACATAAAAGCAGAAATGCCAGGTTTACGTGTTCACGATATATTCCTGCTGAAAAGCAGATATGCATTCGGAGCAGTATGTAACATTTCTATATTTCAGTTAGATATTTAAACACGGCGTAATATTGCGTTATACGTAGCCTAACTTAAACGTCTTCAGAGTAAATCAGTGCTGTTTAAAAAAATTAATAAATAAATTATTTATTTATTTTAAATTTTAAAGTGGTGATAATATCATCCTGATATTCTATACCACAAACATTACAGACCGAAACCCATTCGAGGGTGCCAATACTTTGATCTAAAACCTCTGCCGAATACCCAAGTAGAGATGTTTGGACGCGAACATCGTCACAGATGTAAAAGAATACAAATAAATAAATAAATAAATAAATAAATAAATACCGCAGCTGGCCCTGCGATACTTTTTCGCATATTATTAACGCCATAATAATTCTATACGCTATAAATATACACAGCACTTTATTTCATATCGGGTATCGGTCTGACGGATGAGTCTTTACACGTTTATCGAGATTAAAACGTAAATAAAATTTTTTTTTAAATTCTCACACCCCGGACGATATTATTTCCTCATGGTCGGAATGCCATGTTCAGTATTGTAAGCATATTTTAATACGGTTATAAAACGATTCCATTTATTATACAAACCCGTGTAATTACTACGGATCGTTTTGAAATGCCGTTCAGAAACGATCTTAACGAGCGAACGCGTTTTTTTGTCCTGCGCCACCGTGTTAATATCATTTAGAATAATCCCTCTGTAGTACAGTATTCAGCTGCAGGTAACAAAAGTGCTTGAAAAATAAACAGCGTCGACGTATACGTATGAAATCTCCTTTAAGGTTCGTGACGTTACGCGTCGATGGTGCTAGACGTCGTGACGTGAAGAAGAAGTAAACAGGCCCGGGAAGCCGTGACCTCTTTCCCGCCATCCTTTGACACCGAGCAAAGTCTGAGCGTAAGTGTTTGTGTGTTTCGTCTCGAACGGTGCAGCCTGCGCACGAGTATCCGTGTCACCACCGCACACGTGGACGAGATAATGATCGGCATGAAAAGCTGCGAGCATCCTCCCCGAAGCAGGAAGTGGAGAAGCTCGCTCTATAAATACCGTGGCATGGCAGGTAAAGCTTCGGTCGCTTTCTCACCCACTCGTACCCAGCCGGAACCCGAGGAGTGAGAGAGGAGGCGAGAGTAGGAGAGGAAAGGAGGAAAAGTGTGTGAGGAGGATGCTGCAGGTGGCTACACCACCCACCCACACACACACACACACACACACACACACACACACACACAGACGGAGGCGGACGAACGAGTACAGGCAACCCAGATCGCCCGGCAGGAAGTAGCAGAGGAAGCCACGGAGCAGGCCGCAGAGCACAAACTCTCACTCTCACTCTCTACACACACTTTCTCACACACACACACACACACATGCCTCAGAAGTCACATCACGCCGTCTGACAACACTGTCCCAATTAGACCGGCCCATAAACAAGGGGGAAGTAGGGTCTCTCTAGGGAACGACCTCCTCCTCCTCCTCCTCCTCCTCCTCCTCCCTCTCGTCTTCCTTCGGTTCTTCCCTGCATCCGCACTCGAACGTGCCAGAGATTGCAGAATATCGCAGGATATCAAGCACTCCGAAGCACCAAAAGCTCTCTCCGTTAAGCGGGAGGTGTCACTCGCGAAAGGACGGCTCCCCGCTGAATAACTCCGCTTGGAAAACTTTGCTCAGCGCGCCTCCTCTCGCCGCGAGCTTTAGCGCCTGGAGGAAAGGTCTTAAAAAAGATTTCGACGAAGAAGCCCTTACGTGTAACAAGCCTTAACATTTAGGACTTAGATCTTAGAAGGCATGAAATAGGACATATAGTTCTAATCATTCCGAATCACTAACCAGAGTTCATTATCAGTAGCATCCATAACACATCATACAGTATATATATATACACACACACACACACACACACACACACACACATATATACTTCATACAGTGTACATCACTGACAATATCACACTCCGATCGCTCGCAGATTTGGATTAACGGACGTGTTTGAGTACGTGAAGGTTTCTATAGTAACAGCGATTCGTATCGCGGATGCTCCACATAATCTAAGACTGAAGTTTTCCTTTAAGGAAGGAGTCTCCAGTGTCAGCGCTCAGTGAGTCCGTTTCCACCGTTGCTATGACGTAAGCGACAACAGGAACTAACTTATCGTCTCGAGGACGTTCTACAGACATTAAACGCGACTATGAACGCGTCATTGTTTCGTTAATGAAAGAAAAGGGGAAGTGCCGTGATGAAATGACGAATAATTAACGAATACATCGCGCGCGATTATGGGAAAATAAATCAACTACGGCCGAACGGTAACTCGCCGTAAGAATAAACTAGATTAAACGTCTGGGTTGAAGAACTTCAAGAACGTTTTCGAATACGCTGATCGACATCCGTCTTTCGTTGACCTTCCTTCCTTTTCTTCTTCTTCCTTCACTGTACGACAGGTTTAAACGGCGGATCGGCGCTCGCAGCTGCGCAGGAAGCGAGTGCTTTTCGTCGTGAGCTTAACGCCTTTCTAACGTTCATCCGAGCCAACGCTAGATCGGTCGTCGCCCAGAAGATCGCGCGAAGACGGCTAATCCATGCTTCGTTCCATCATCGCTCGAGGACTTCAGGACTGCACACACACACACACACACACACACACATAAAAATGAAGCAAAGAGTAAAAAGTGTGTGATTTACTGTACCGTACGTAATATCCGAGTGACTTGACGTGACGTGAATTAGAATTGAGGAAAAGGTACGATGTTTATTTATAACCGAGAGCGTATGGATCGATCTTCGCTGTATTACACCAAGTTTACTACTTAGATCTATTTCCATCCAAACTCTCTCTCTCTCACACACACACACACACACACACACACACACACACACACACACACAAAAACTTAAATAATAAAAAAAAAAACCGAGCACCGTTCTGTCGTTAAATATGACTGAATCTTTCGAAATTGTTCTCGTGCCGAGCGTTTGACAAACGCAATTTGGTCGTAACCGAATTTGTCGACACAGACGGATAAATCCAGAGACAGACGGACAGACGGAATAGATAAATATTACACTCGGCGGACACACTCGCAGGCTTGCAAAAATACAAGTAAATAAATAAATAAATAAATAAATCCCGCCGTTTTTTCCGCCGTATATTAAATTCCCTCTCAGAACTCGAAGCGAACAGAACGCCCCGCGGCGGTATCCGAATATTGCTTTTGACAGAACCCGAGTTCCAGATCCGACAACATGTAAATAACTCGGACTAATATTCTACGGGCGGTTAGAAAAGAAATCAACTATCGTCGCGTTAGCGTTCTTCAATCTGTCAATTGTAGCGCTTTGTTATATTCAAGTAGGTGTTTACACCGTACAGGGTACAGTGGGGTGGACAAGCGAGACCCGGCTTCAGACGTACGTAGATAATATATATTATATATATATATAAATATAAATCCTGCATGGATGTTGATTCGAAACGAGAAAACAGAAGTGTTTTTGTTTGGTTTGTTCAGATTTAAATCCTACAAAATGAGCTCTTGTTCATCTATATGCTTCGACCATTGAGCTCTGCTTTTCTACTGCGCGGTCCTCTCACACACACACACACACACACACACACACACACACACACCTTGATTGGCATATTCTATTTATTATCATGCAACCACCACCACAATCTCCGCTACGATTTGTTTTTCAGGTGACCCAATAAACATCCGGATTAGGAAACGTTACAGTGATGTCACGTGCATATATATATATACGCCACGTGCGTACAGACTTCAATAAGGGAGGGGGAGGGGTTGGGCAATCCGAGGGCTGGGGTTTCGATCTTTCGAATCCTAATTCGTTGGATCCGAGTGAGAACACCAGCACGCCTCTTAAGTGGAGGGGCAGCGGTGGCTTGGCGGTTAAAGCTCTGGGTTACTGATCAGAAGGTCGGGGGTTGCCACCGTTGGGCCCTTGAGCAAGGCACTTAACCGTCTCTGCTCCAGGGGGCGCTGTATCATGGCCGACCCTGCGCTCTGACCCCAACTTCCTAACGTGCAGGGGTATGCGAAGAAAACAATTTCACTGTGCTGTAATGTATACGTGATCAATAAAGACTCATCATTATCATTATCATAAGTGGCATCAGGTTAAGAGTTTTAGAGTTTGAAATAAATAAATAAATAAATAAATAAATAAATAAATAAATAGGGCTCACTGTTTCATCCTCTTGAGCATTCCGGCTGTCCGGGTTTACGCACCCCGCCTCTAGACGTCCGCCGCGATGGAAAACTTTTCTCGTTCACAATTAAGGGACGCAACCTTGTTTGCCAACTCACGTTTAAAAGTGTGCTTTAGAAGAAGAAGAAAAAAAAAAAAAGGCGAAGAAGAATTGCGATTAAAGAGACAAAGGGGGATTTTAAGAGTCCCAGTGATTGAACCTTGGACAGTTTGAGTCGTCAGGCTCATCAACGTGCCCTTGGTGGATATTTTAATCTGACTGATTGGAATTATTGCCCGTTACGGCGGCGTGCCCGTTAGGAAAAGTGGAACAGTCGTGCACGGTATCGCCGGCGGCATCACGAGAGCCGTTCCCTCTGCATTTTAATCAAGTTTGCCCGGTTGAATTTTTGAAATGTAATTCTGCCCTCCACTGGCACAAAATAGGTGCATACAGGAAGGCAGGAAGCTTCTGCTTCACTGATAGCCCCGAGCAGTGTGTGTGTGTGTGTGTGTGTGTGTGTGTGTGTGTGTGTGTGTGTGTGTGTGAGATGAGCTACATCAGTGATGGTAACATACACCATGCAACGTGCAGACATAATGCATGTGCACAGCGCCTGCGGTTTAAATGTCAATACTTATGACATAATAACGCTGCAGTACAGTAGCAAAGCAACCAGCCGTTTAATTATCAAAGTGAACGTCAATTAATTACTGACACGATATTAAATATGAGCAGCGTGATCTACAAAGCTTAACGGATATTGACTTTTCCCTTTGTGTTCATCGCAGCATTATTGCGTAGCGCTGTCATCCACTCACCGGCCACTTTATTAGGAAGACCCGAAAGACCGGCTGCGTTCCCGGGCCGTGAGCGTTTGCGTCCGGGTCCAACACTTCAAGGTGTCGCACGTTCCGCTCGACACGGTCGTAAAAAGAGCGTGATTTGGGTTACAATAGCCTGGTCTGGACGTCCTCGTCGGACCCGTCTCATCGTCGAGGCGTTTCTGGCTGCAGTGTTTGTTCGTTTTTGTTGCAATATGCGGTGGAATTTGTCGTTGGGTGAAAATCCCAGGAGATCAGCAGTTTCTGAAATACTGAAACAGTCCCTGAGCTCATATCCCCACCCCCGCCACCCCGTTCTGATGATTGACGTGAACGTTAACTGAATTTCTTGACCCGTATCTGCATGGCTCTATGCATTTTTGCTACTGGGTACATGATTTCCTCCAAGTGAAGAGGTGTTCCTAATAAAGTGGTCACACCTCGTACACGTTTATTTAAAATGGTGGACTCCTGCCAGATTGTGCTAAAACCTGCGTTTGGGCTAAATTCACGTTTTTCTGGTTTGTCTCTGTATAAATCTGTACGTGATGTCATAACACTGGCTCGAACGATTGAACCAATCAGATCTATTATGCAAATTGCCAAAGGATCGTCGAGTACATTGAAAGCACAGCGACAGAACCGCTCGCGAGCTAATGTTCGTGACGACCGATATCTTCGGTCGTTATGGTAACACGTTTGGCTAGTTATATACCTAGCTAGCTGGATATTTAGGATGGCGGAAAGACTTGGAGGCGTTTCCAATTTGCATACTCATGAATATTCATGATATTGTTCAATAAAATTCTGTTACAACCCCAGAACCTTCTGTAAAGACTTTTCTTCCTCTTATACTACAGCAATCTACCAACAAGCATATTTTTTTCTCCCTTTATAAACCAATAACACGTTTTTTTTTCCCCCTCTTTCTTTTTATCCCGTTATAGTTACGTTTAACGTTGCCCAACAACTCCCTGTCAGTCATCGCTAGCTTCCTGTCCTCGCCCTCGCTTTCTCTTGAAGTGAATACGACGAAAATTGCCAGTCGCAACGTTCTTAAGTCTTTCATAAAAGTTACAGCTTCACCTCCGGCTGTTACAAAAGCGCTCACACTGGAGACTCCTTCCTCCTTCTATGTTCAATAGACGTGTTTTTTTCATTATTATTATTATTATTCTTTATTAAATAGCAACTTCTTGGTTTATTAGTAAACTTTGATTACGCGACGCATTCGCCAATCGAGTCCCTGCGAATGAGCCGTCGCTATAGAAACGATGACGTATTCGAACGAGGGCATTAAAACGGTATAAAACCCGTGATTCGCCGCTGGGTTTTAGAAAATTAAATCGATACCTTCTGACCAATCAGAATTGAGAATTCGACAGCGGTGTATTTGTAGAAGACGCATATGTATGAATATTAATTGTTATTCATGGCGTATTATTATTATTATTATTATTATTATTATGATGACCGTTATTACACAATGCTGCTACGATTACGTTTGGTCTTTAGTAGAAACATCTCAGGAAGATCAGTTTGTAAACGTTTGACTCCGAGATATCTCTGGATCGATGGACGTAACACATGACGAGCGACCAAAACGTGTGTGATACTCGTGTAAATACCCAACTTCTCCGACTCATCCTACCGAAGGTGTAATTTAACCCTCCTACTGCGGAGGAAAAGACGAATCGGATGTTGGGAACTCCAGCTGGAAAGTTTAAAAAAAAAAAAAAAAAAAAAAGAAAAAAAAGAAAAAAGAAAGAAACCAAGAGAAAAAAAAAAAAATTCATTTGGTGTGTATGCCAAGAAAGACAGGTAATTACATGCAGAGGAATACCTTTCCTGACCCGAGCGCATTTCTAACAAAGCCACCTGCATTTCCAGCTGAAAGCACTGCGCTGAAAGCATTTGTCATTTCGAATCTAATGCTCCTACTGTGAGGAGCGAACACACAGCCGAGCCTCAGTCGAGTCCACAGAAACACTCGCCACCGTGTCATACCTACACCTCGCTCACTCTCACACACTCCCTCACTTTCTCTCTCTCTCTCCCTTTCACTCTTATTCTTACTCCGTCTCCATGTGTGTGTGTGTGTGTGTGTGTGTGTCAGACATAGCGCACGGCTTTGGCTCAAATCAGGGCACGGCTCGTTTCAGGAGAGCTGTAATCTGCTGCTGAAATTCCCAGCAGGAAGTGCTCATTAATTTGGCCACTGCACTCTGTGTCACAGTTCCTGTCGTGCCGAGATGTAAAAAAAAAAAAAAAAAGAAAGAAAGAAAGAGAAAGAGAGAGAGAGAGAGAGAGAGAGAGAGAGAGAAATCACACCTTTGGAAAGCTTTAATTTACCTTTTCGACTGAAAAAAATATATATAAAATATATAAGAACGAGAGCGAGAGAGAGTTACTGCATATTAGGCCAGGAGCTCAGCATGGTTTAATGAGTGCTGCTACAAATACACAACCCTACACACACACACACACACACACACACACACATACACACTAAGTTGAATTTCAATAGTAATACTGCACAATCTGTCCTAATTGAAATGAAATCAGCTTTCACACACACACACACACACACACACACACACACACACACACGTATATAAAATTTCTAGAACGGCAGCTCTGACGGTAGAGTCAGCTGTAATTCAAATCGTACTTGTGTACAGTCGGCGCACCACGTAAATGCGCCGAACGTTTCTGTCCGAGCGCGCAATCGCAAAAAGTGAGTTTTCCACGTGTTACGTTTATGGAAGGAGTCTCCAGTGTCAGCCATTAAGCGGTTCCTCAAAAGCATGACAAGCCGCAGTTATTTCACTTATTAACCTCAAGATTAAGCAACAACAACAAAAAAAAAAAAAACGGGTAATAATAACAGGAAGTAAGAACACGATCATGGACGTTCCACAACGTTAAATGTAACTATTAAAAGGAATAAAATTTTAAAAAAAGTACAATGTGGTATTCTTTCATGAATGAATAAATAAATAAATAAATAAACAAACAAACAAAAATATATATATATATATAAAATCGGCAGCATTGGCAAACTGCTGTTGTATAAGAGGAATAAAACACTTATATCAGAAGGGTGTGCTGTTAGAGGAAACTAGTCGACTTCAGAGTGACTCGATGATGATGATGCTGCTGATGATTTTCCTCTAACGGCACATTCTGGAGTGGTTTATATCTTGTGAACGTCACCCAGATCCTGGCAGGAAGAACTGTAAAAGCAGAAATACGCCTTCACACAAGGGGTCAAGACCACGAGTCATGAGAACAGGTGATTTTTAAAAAAAATATTTACGCGGAAGCAAGCGCTCTTAGCGACGCCTGTGTATCCCGGAAACGTAGTTTCTATTTGTTGTGAAGTTTATATGTATAGCAGCGCTGCTGCTGCGAGATGTGGACGGAGAGAAAAGGAAAAAGAGAGAGAGAGAGAGAGAGAGAGAGAGAGAGAACAGACCTATAAGCGTTTTAAGCGATCACTGACACAATCCAATTACAATGCCTATCAAACTCAGCTTCACAGGTTCTAGTTTCTAATTGCCTGGCAAAAATTGACACTTGAGTTGCAACACTGTAATATAATAAGGGGCCAAATTAAATTTGATCGAGGGGCAGAAAACGACGCTATCATTCAGCCGGGCGGAAAAGAGATCAACCGGCATGATATAACGGATCAAAAATGAAAATTATTCATTAATCGCGTTGGGTTTTCCAATAATGGAAATGACACAGTTCAGACGCTGGCGTAAAAACACTATTAATTAAAGGGATGATAGATCTAACAAGGCATGGAGAAGTGTTCTTCTGCTCAGCTCCGAGGTGAAGATCGGGTTGATTGGCGGGCCACTGCTCCGGTGTGTGTGTGTGTGTGTGTGTGTGTGTGTGTGTGTGTGAGGCAGCTGCAGTGACCGTGTATGAACACATACAGTATATAGATGTGTACTCGGTTGGTGACGGCAAGAAAACAAAGGTATCTCTCTCTCTCTCATCCCCTGACCACTAGCTGACCTCGGGTGTGCGAGAGGAGAACTGAACGTGTGTGAAGCGTGTCGGTTGTGTGTGACCCCGGCATGGCTCGGTCTCGCTCATCTCGACCACCGTAATCGGGTCAAAACGCCGCGTTCTCGTATCGATGTGTAAATGCTAACTGTCGAGGCTCGTCACTTCCCGTGATATTAAAGAACACCTCCGCAGGACGAGCGCGGGAGATCGGTGCCACCCGGAATCGCGAGATTTTACAGCTCCGGGCCTCAGAAAGTACACACTTTCCATCGAGATATGTCTCCAGACTTACAGGCGCAATCGAAATGATTCAACGCTCAGTGCAAATCAGGTGTATTGCGAGTGATTAGGTGGGTGCCGATACTTTTATACGCTTATAACTGAGACGATTCGGCTTGAGGATTTCTGATATCAAACCACCGGAGACTGATAAGGAGGAGTTCTTCACAGACCAGCAGAACCCGTGACTCTCCGCACGATACATCCCACAAGTTCACGAGAACTCCAGTGGAGATCCGAGACGGCCCGATTCACCGCTGATCTACTTCCTGTATTGACCCGCATTTGTTCCAGCAATTTTTCAAAGCCCAAAACGACGATTCTGACACGAGCGCCAGAGTTTATAAGTATGTGTTCCAGGCCTGTAATTGGGTATCGATGGCAAACGATTGTCTCCATTCCGCCATTTTTTCCACTTGGACAAGCTAGTGGAACTTGAAGGGAACCTAATTATACCCCCTGCTGAGACGGCTAGACCCAAGCAAGACTCTCAAACTCTTTATGCTCTTCAAACTTCCACCCGAACACGAAAGCGAAACGGATAAACGCCGGGCTCGCCACGAAACGGAATTACAAACACGTAACCCGATGCCGCGATTAAATGAAGTGTATCGGGGAAATCAGCACGCATCTGGGTATCCATCGTTTAGCTGGCAATAATCGATCCAATCGTATCGTATTGTATAGTACGTGTACGATACGCCAACTTTTCAGGACGCCAGACTTTGCAACCCCAAAGAGGAGTCCTACCAGGGCGGGAAGAAGAAAAGTTTACTTTCTTTCTTCTTATATGAGGAAAAAGATCTCATCTCACACACGGCAGATTTACGCGAAAGTTTCTCGCGTTCGCGTCTTAACTGAGATAAACGAGTGGCACACTTTTTCCAGCAAGTTCCTGGTGGTTTGTTCACCTCGACACAAAGCGAGGCCGCATCCATCGACCGGGAAAATCGAGACGAGAGATTACTAACGTGAGACGAGGAGAAGTGGGCGGGGCTTCCGGTAATATCGTCTAGTTCGACGTGACACCTGAACAACCGTCAATCGTTCCTAGATTCATATGCGGATTGGCTCAACTGTCCTTTTTATTTGGGAGGAGGAGTTAAGAGAAGATTCATTTGCATATTTTCAAGTGATAACTTGAAAAGGTTGCCAGGTCTGCAATATACAGACTTATAGAGTTATGGACTGCTTCCACATCCCCAAGCAATGAAGTTTGCTATTCTCAGCTATTGAATGCCTTCACGTGTTCATGTAGGATCCTTGTTTTTTTTTTTTTTGCTTTTTTTCTAATCTGAGGCTTGTGATCAGTGACCCGAGATCAGACTGGCACTGCCCCTGCTCATCCTGTGCCTGACGTTGTGAAGGATAATTTCGGACCAGAGAACAGGTGGACACTAGCCAGGGGAGACGCTTCAGCCAACGTGCCTAGAAACAGGGGTCAGATTGGGTCACACGTCACATAAATCAAAGTGACATGTTCACTCAGGCCTGGAGAGGTCTGGCCATGCCCGCTCCCAGGCCCCATACCTACTGCGCTACTGACTGCGGTGCTATTTTGACGCATGGATCAGGGGTGCATTTGGAACGGGTCAGCTGACTCGGTTCCAGGACTCGGCTGGAAAAATCTTAAAATGCCGTCTGGTTCCGTAGCGGCGCCAGTGGTTCGGCCATTTTGAAGAGGAGGAAAATGAGTGTGCAACGGCATGCACGATTATTTTTTTTTCCCCCCTCAAGTAAGGAATAAAACACTTCATCAGAAGAAAACGAATAAGACGGGAAAGTCGTGTTACTGGACACGATGAACGAATTTCCATCTGCAGCTTGACCGAGTTACGTCCGAGTAACCGGTCAGTCCTTTTCACTACAAAACACACCCGCTTTAGGTCAAGGCACTTCTCCCGTACATCTCTGAGACAACTCTGTCAGTCTGAAAGTTGAAGGAAAGGGAAAAAGAAAACAAAAAAAAACGGCAAGTCGTCCCCAACTTCCTCACTAGGAAGTTTCTATCACTTTTCTTTCTTTACACAGAAGGAAACGGGGTCGATTTGTCAAACTGTATTACGGTCACGGCGTATTTCTGAGCAGAAATCTGACTGTCGAACTCACACAGCCTCTGAAGTTGCAATGCAATTAAATAAAACAATAAAAACGAGTTGTATCTCCAAAGGAGAGGAGGGGGGGAGGAAAATAAATAATAAACCGAAATTAAAAGTCTGCTGCGTGTTGAGATAATGTCACGTTTGGTCGAAATTCTTATGGGCCTTCAGCTGCTCTCTTTAGTAAATCTAATTCAAGTTTCCATTAAAGCTTTTCAATATTTTCTTCCTCAAACAATTCACTTATGCTTCACTAATCTCAAGTTTGGATGAAAAGGACTTAATTCTCTCTAAATGATTTAGCCAAGTGTCTCTGAAATGCACTCTTATTAAATTAATACTTCTTGCCAATAAACTATGGAAACGGATATCTTATTCGCGGCGAAGTTGATTCGACACCTGGGACCGTCTCGGGAAATAGAGATAATTCCTTGAAAAAGGAAATTGCCAGTTTAACGTCTGGGCCGAATTAGAAGTCTGACTGTGATTTCCCAAACCTTAGTCACGGCAGCGCAGTCGCGTGTTACGAGATGATAGAATACTCGGCGTCCCGCGGCTCTTAACCGCAACAATAGACAATCATAGCGGCAAGAAACGCCATTAAGTTTTCTTTTTCTCGAAGGTTCCGAAAGGCCGCACGTACCGTCTTCGTCAGCCGTCTCTCGGCCCGAGTCTCGCCTCGTTTGATGATTTGTCGTCGTCGCGTTTGCGTTTTCTATTTCGCGCGGTTGTTTAGAAGGACGGAATCTCGCGGAATCAAGTCGATTATGCAAAACAAATCGTCTCGCATAAGAAACGCCAGCACGAAGGCGTATAAACGTCCCTCTTAACGTCCCTCCGGCAGTCTGGGGAAACACGTCGGATGTCGTCTAGATCCGAGGCTTTGACCAGGAATATACGTTGAGATCGCTACTTTAAGAAAACCAACAACTATTTCACCAAAACAACGTGGAGATGTTTTTATTGGGGCTACTTTCTAACCGTGTCGTTTATAACAAGCATGGGGTTCGGTCTAAAACCTCACTAGCTAACCCTGCTGGAAAAAAAAAAAAAACCACTAGAAACCATCACAAATTCTAATGGTTTCCACTACAAATACCATTACAAGCAATTAGCTAACCATTAAAACCAATACCATTATCGGTCCTTAATGGTATTCACTAGACATAACATGCCACCAATAGAAGGCAACAAATTACCTGTAGAGACCCACAGGGACCGTTAGATCTTCCATTAAAACCATTACAAGTTCCATGAGGGTTTGTTTTGTTTTTCAGAAGGGGAGCGCGACTTCTTCACACAGGGAATGTCACAGCTTGTTGTAGCGAAACGGACATCAAGTCTGATCAATTCAGCTTGTAATCAGATTCCGGCTGTCAAAATGGCCGCAGGGGTTCCTTCGCCGTCACGCCGTCAAAACAGAGACGACGGATTTTAAAAGACGTAATAAAAAGGTCCTTGATTTCCCCTAACGGTGTAAACGATGTTAGCGTGAACAGAGACGGGACGACGACGAGGCTCGGAATTGATCTCGGATGTGGAAAGGAAAGGAATCTATTCCTAACACGTTAGCTCGGGACGCTTGCGTGGACGTCCGCAAAGACGATATTTTGGTACAGATCGTCACCAGCAGCCATTATATAACAGGATTTCTAATTCTAGACACCCATTTCAAATTCTGTTCCAGAAGCAATATGTGTAACGGAACATATACGCATCTACGTCCTCGCAAAATATCGCTCTGCGACACGCCATGGCACGAGTTTACCGTGCGGTCGCAGGCCGATTTCGATTCGTACGTGCAGTCGTGCCAATTTAAAGCCTGCGCCACTTCCCCGGGATGTGAGATCCAAGATTATCCTGGGGGCATTCGATTCCACGCCACTGACCTTACTCTGGCCCCCGAAACGAGAGGCCTCATGCCATTAGCGCACAGGAAAGGCTTTTAAATGAAATCTAATCTCGTCTGCATCTGATCTGTCCACTCCGGAGCGGGGGAACTTGGCCTGGGTGGAACAGCAAACATCCTCTACCGCTGTATCCTTTTCTTCATCGCTCAATACCCTCGCGCAGCAAGAGAGCCATTTCTGTAACAAACGCCCCGCAACAGGTAGCGCCATCGGCTGTAATTTCACTCACAACGGTTGCCCTGCTAACCTGATGTACAGCGACGCTCCGGTGTAGCCTCACACACGCCAGCGCTTAACACCGGCGCCAACGTTTCACATTCTCTCTCTCTCTCTCTCTCTCTCTCTCTCTGTACTGCAGGCGGGTTGCTATTTTTATTTTGGGTAATTGCAGGTGTAGTATGTGCTTGTGGCTGAATTGTAGCACTTGTGTTTGTTTCACGATAATCACTCGCGCGGCGTAACGCGGAAGTCCGAGCCGCGCTCGGGAAAAGCGTGTAGGGATTTTAACAAGTGAGGAAAGCTACGCCGGAAAATCAAGTCCAAGTCGAGCTGCTCTCGCTTACACCTGGTCATTTTATCCGTCTTAAATATCAGGATCAGGTCCAGATAAGGAAACTGGGACGCAAGAAGCGTTCCCGACGGTTATTTTTTTATTTCTTTTTTTGGAGGACGTTGGGTGTTACATTATGCCTTAGCCTTGAGTTTCCATATTAGATTAAATCCACCACTTATCACAGTCACTCTTCTTCCTAGTTCTTTCTTTTCTGGCGTCCAGACAGGTAAGATAAGTTCATTTTAAAAAAGCGTGTCCAATGAAAATAAACTTCCACAAGTCCATATGAGGGAACATACAGTAGTTGGTATATATTATGATAGATAATCAGGGCTCCAATTTCCTGTCTTGGTAGTAGTAGTAGTAATAATAATGTCTTATTTAATGTTAAAGAACAAAAAAACGTCCACATTATGAACAAACACAACAAAGTGGGGAAACCCAAAGGATCTGGCAACCCTGGTCATACATGATGAAAGTCTTAGAGTAGAATGAAAAGTGAGTGAAAAGTCAAATTCTCTCGCTAGAGTGAAATTGCAGAGTAGAAATTTCTGAATTTCTTCGTATTTACAAAAGAAAGATCCCTCTCATTTTTATTTTTTTTTTGCTTTAATAATAACAACGTGCACGCGAGCTGGCACGAGTGACTCCACAAGTTCGCATCTACCGTACGTTAGATCAAATCCATCAGAGCGTCATCGGATCACCTGTGTCGAACAGGAAGAGATAAGACTCGAGGAAAATCGGAGCTTTCGTACAAACGAGTGATCGATATCACAAAGCGGACCTAGAAATAAACGTCCCGCACGTTTCCCGGTCCCCGACGAAAAGAACCCAACGGATTTCCCATCCCATGCTTTTCATCGTACATAACATTTCCTCACGTTCAACACGTCACGTCCGGACGCCCGGCCCGGCCTCTCGGGTGTCTGACGAGCGAGTCCGAGTCGAGTCAGGAATCAAGTTAGCGATCCAGGCTTTCGCGTACTACGTCACTGCTTTCCCATTCGAAATGTTTCATTCTTGACCGCCATGGACAGGAAGAGCAAGTTCCACGGTACACCGCTCGACATGTTCTTCCTTTGGTGTGTAGTCGAATCATTTTTTGCAATTAAATTGTAATCCTAGTCCAAAGTATTTGCGCGTGAAGGATGCTCACACGTTAAATAAGACGCGTTAAAATAAAACGGAAAGAATCGCATCGAACGGACCTGTAGGAATTCCGATTCGGAATGAACTCGGGTCCCGTGTCAAGGCTCGAGGAAGAGCTAGTCATCCAGTTCCTAATTAAAATGTAATATTCTGGCACTATCGACCAGAGCTGACCTAAATCAATAGACGAGGGAGTGATGGGAAGGACACGGCGATGGGCTGGCCTGACAGGACACAGGAGAAGACCGAGACCGAGAGAGACTCTCCTGCATTACTCGCTCAATTAAATCACCAGACTCCTCGTTCTGAGAAAAAAAAAAAAAAAAAACTCCTCTTGCTGAGATGAAGTGATTATTTTCATATGAGGGTTTTTTTTTTTTTTAAGGGGGAGCGGGGACTGGGCGGGGAGGGGGGGCGGGAGGGGGGGGGTTTTGGCTCGACGTCCTCCACCTCCACCTCGCTTCCTGTTCCAGCGTCGCTCATTTAAACGCCATTACTCAGTTCTGCTCAGTTGAAGCACATCCCTATATTCTTCAAGGCCTGGTTAAACGTAATCATTAGGTTAACAAGCGAACATTCTTTCCAAATCACGATCCTGGGGGTTTTGTTCTAGAAGGTGAGCCCGTAACTGCCTAGGCGCCCCCAGATATTAGCGCCGAATAAATCACCCAAAATTGCTTTGCATATTCATTTCGCTTTGTAAACAAACGCGCCGAAAACCCTGTTTAGACGAAAGCAACGTCTCATAAATTCTTATCAGGGAAACAAATCAAACGGATAAATAATCAAAACGACGCGATGAATCTCTCTGAACCCTGACGACGAACTCGAACGAGGACAAACGAACGAAGTCGGCGCCGTCCTTCGAACTTCCAACGCGGCGGGGAAAGTTGCGTTCGAATACCTGTCAGAGTAAAGAGCGCGCGTTTTATCGTCCCTCCTGCTCTCCGCGTATGACCTGCATTAAAATGCATGTTTAAGCTAATTAAGGAAAATAGCTGAAGAGGCGATTAAATGCTACTGTTTTCCCCGTGTCAATGGCACTTGAACACACTTCATTAGCTTTGATGTGCGTGGATTCCATGAGCTGTCAATCCACATCTGCTCATACACAGACTAGAGTTTAGCCTAGCTCTTCTACGAGTTTGTATACGAGTTGTTTTTCTTAAACATGTCACTAATCAGGAATTTCCTACAGTTGGAACTGTATCTACGTTTAAGTACGAATTTTACTACAAAAAGTCTAGCGTACGTCGATTTTATTTATTTATGTATTTATTTGTGTATTTTCAGACGACCGTGCAAGATGGCTCCTCCATTCTCTTTATTGACCAAAGACACCACAGTTTCGCCCACTCTAGGGGGCGCTAGTGGCTTGACGGTTAAGGCTCTGGGTTACTGATCGGAAGGGCGGGGGTTCAGGGCGAAGCTGCGACTGTTGTGACCTTGAGCAAGGTCATTAACCCTCTCTGCTCCAGGGGGCGCTGTATCATAGTTGATCCTACGCTCCGACCCCAACTTCCTGACATGCTGGGGTATACGAAAAGAAGAATTTCACTGCCCAATAAAAGACTCATTATCTCTCATGGTTTCCGAGGCTTTTGAGTTCAGAGTTACAGCATCGTTACAGGATATAGGGACGCTCAACAAACGCGGCTCGAATGCTAGCTAGTAACCCACACATCAAAACCACAACCGCCGAGCACATTTACGCGCCGTTAACGTTCCGTACAGACGGATAACGTAAAACCGACTTCCTGTCTCGATCAGACCACACGGAATAGATCCTGTCTAATCCACCTGCTGTTTAGGGCTGTGAAAGCAAACCGAGAATCAAGCATCCAGCCTGTCGGGCCTTAGAAGCAGGTCTGCGCGGATAAACCCGCCTTAAACGCGTGTCGTATACCTGTGTGTGCGCACGTAAGAACCCACGCTGGGTGTTTTGGGAAACGTACAGGCCTTCTGGCGGACGATTTCCTCCGGTGGCCGCGCAGCTGAACAAACAATATCCCATTTTAATGTGGTACCTTGCCTTCCTGACATGCATATTCATGATGCGCCGGCGCCTGGCAGTGACACGGGGCGCGCCGGGGATGAGGCGTGCTTCTCCGAGTGTGTCACGTTTCCAGACCAGCGAATTTTTTTGATTAAAGTCCCTTATCCGTTTTATCATGCATATCCTCTCCCTGATTAAAGTGATCTGAGGCTGACACTCACAATGTCAGAGTGAACGAAGGAGACCTCCTCCTCCTCCTCCTCCTCCTCCTCCCAAAGCATGCCTGGAATCTCTAATCCCAGCTCACACACACACACACAAACTTCTGATATACATTACATTACACTCATCCTGTTTAGCTACAGTATACACACACACACACACCTACATCTCACCCACCTTAAGCTCTGATGTTGAAGTGAGCGCGCAGGTTTCGTCACCCCTGGGCGACCTCCACGTCCTCTAACTCCAGGACGGTGTGAAGAGCGTGAGGATGAAACAAGGAAGTCAGCCGAGAGGTATACGTTTCCTGTGGAAGAGTCGATCTGAGGAGGAAAGAGAATGACACGAGAACGGTTCTGGAACGTTTCAGAAACGGTCGTGTGTCCAGAGTACTATTTTGTTTTCCTCTAAATTAAGGATGAGAGCTTCACCGGCGGAGCTTGGCGTTATCATAAGAACGCCGTGTCAACGTTTGATCGTACGTTAACGGTATACGGTCGGTTTAGAGTTTTGGCACGACGGGAAACTGATGAAATTTGGTTTAAAGCTTAAAAACGTCTAGTTCTTAGTAGAACGTAGAGATGCCGGTCAAACTACAGAGCATGACCTTATAATATTTATGAAGCTAGCATTTGGCACGTACAGGTGCATCTCAAAAAATTGTGGAAAAGTTCGGTTTCCTTCCCGTAATTTAATTCAAATTCAATTTCTTTATGATAAATTCTTCATTCGTATATTTTGAGATACTGGATTATTGAGTTCCGTGAGCTGTCATCATCGTAATCATCGAGATTAAAACAACAACAACAACAAAAAAAGGCTTAAAATATTTCACTTTATGCGTAATGAATCTAGAATATATGAAAGTTTTTAAAATTAATTTACAGGGTTGAAAAAAAAAAAAAAAAAAAAAAAAAAAAAAAACCCTGAACTTTTTTTCACGATATTCACATTTTTTGGAGGTGCACCTGTAGCTGAAAACCAAAACAAAGTACACAAGCTAGCATAAAGCTTTCAAAAACATCATTCAAAAGTTAGCATAGTGCTAAGAATTAACAACGTAGAATCTTACAGATACGCACTGAAGAAGACTTTGAACAGAGCTTCAAGCTCCTCCCACTTCACAATCACGTCATCGCTGAAAAGCTTGTTTTGATGACGTATATGCAAGTTTTCTTAATAAAAAGTTGATTTATTTATCTTTATCAAAAAAAAAAAGTCAGTTTCAGTGGATTATTGTTGGATTTACGTTAGATTTTACACTTTTTTAAAAAAAAAAAAAAAAAAAAAAAAGAAGGCATAAAATATTTTATTACAGTGCATTGTATTTTCCTGATTTAAAAAAAAAAAAAATAAATAAAAAAAAAGAGAGAGAGAGAGAGAGCGATTCAAACAAACTTTATCGTAATATTGTTTTCTCTTCGCAGAAACAAACGCAAAATCAAGGAAACTCCGCTATATTCGCAGGAGCTTGCGATCTTTTGGGCCGGGACGCATCACGTGACGTCATCACGACGCCCATTCAACCGATCAGACTCATTCCACGCGAGTACAGCTTCGAAAGGTCTCATTTACCAACAAACATCGCCGCGAAAGCCCGCGCGGAACGATTCCGTGCAGTTGCGATTTCGCCGATGACTTTTTTTTTATTAAGTATGCGTATCAAATGAATGCATATTTAATCCGACTACGCCTCTTTTGCGTGAGACGAACGTACATTTTCGGAGCACGTTCCGATACAAAATGAACAAAAATTCCAGCAATCGACTGACGATCTACGGTGTCAAATGCCTCGCCTTTAAATCCTCGAATTAGCGTTTCTAACGGCGCACAAACCTTTGCGCTCCACTGCAACGCTGTTTTAATTGCTTACGAATTCTATTCTAACGCCAGATCAGCACTTCAAAGGAGAAAAACAAATTGATCTTTAACACTGCGGCAGAGACCCAAAGACATCCGGGAGGAAAGAAGGTAAAGTCAGGCTCGTGCAAGTTGTCAAGCGGTGATCAAATAGCACAGACACGAGGCGACTACAGAGCGCCTCACTGCCGAAGAAATATAAAGTCCAGATTTAATTCCGATACAGAGAAATAGAATTTCAAAGCTGGATGTCTTATCGTCGGCGTGTCCCTTTGCCGGACTGATTTCCCTAGCAAAGGCCTGTCACTGCTATTATGTTGAACATGGAAGCAATTTACTGCTCTAGCTAAACAGGGCTACCGGTGCCTCTTGTAGCCCCCTAAATGTTTGAAGTTATCACGGAAAGGAGGGGGGCTGGGGAAAGAAGAAGAAGGGGGGGAAAAAAATAACATTTTGAATGTTTGGGGGTAAAGGCGGTAGGCTGGAGAGAGTGTAATTGAAAAGTATCAATCAAAAACAAGGCAAGGGCCAAGAGGTGGAAGCTATTATGTTAACCCATGGAGCAGAGGAAGCAAAATACATTTCCTTTGTATAGGTAATTCACTTGCTCTCCGCAGACCTTAAGCTTCACACCAAAGCCCTGGAAATAAATAAATAAATAAATAAATAAATAACCCCAGTCTATCTCCGGACAGGGGCTCTGGATTATCAAATGGAGCATGTGGCCATTACAGGGCCGGGGGTTTTTTTTTTGTGTGTGTGTGTGTGTGTGTGTGTGTGTGAGATACTATCTGGCCACAGAGATAAGCCGTGGATCAGACCGAGCTTCTATACATGAGAAATGAAGAGGTCCTTGTGCCAGGTGCTTCGTTTTCCTCACTCATGCTTTCCATGTGTCGCTGCTGTATACTGCAATCACGCCTACTACAGACGCGTCCAGTCTTGTCCAGAACGTTCCGAGGTGTGGGTGCAGGTTTTCGTTCCAACCGAGCACGAGCCACACCCGATTCCACCTGTTTAATCAGCTGATCTTGGCTTTCAGTAGACTCGGGTGTGGCTTCTGCTCGGTCGGAATGAAAACCTGCTCCCACACCGGGCCCTTTCCGGATAAGATCGGACGCCCCTGGTCTACTATACGGGCTCAACAACCAGCTTTAAGGGGGAATGGAGAGGAGAGAGACGTGATAGGTAAGCGTGTACTGTAATGAGTAATTAGTTCTTGAGTAATTAGTAATTAAGGTTAAAGAACAGACTTGGGGAAAACATTTGCCCACGTTTCAGCTTTTCTTGCACCTCTGCCCAAATTACGAACGCATTTATATCCACAGCCGTACTAGGAAATTTTTAAATCTGAACACCCAGAGGTCTTTGCCAGACTGACACACCAAGGTTCGAACTTCCAGGCTTCCGACTTTCCCCAAAGTTCTCGTCGTCTCCGAACCCCGATCGTCTCCGCGGATGAGAACTAAACCGCCGTCGATGCGATTCAGCCGGAAATGGGCCACGACAGAGAGCTGTTAAGCATTTCTCTTTGATATACGGTAATGATTATACACCATATGGAAAATCAGTGGGGTTTTTCCGAATCCTGTCAGGAAACGACTTAAAATAAAACACACTCCCAATAAAACCCACTCAAACACACAACTGGTGGATTTGATGAGCGCGGAAGTGCTGAGGCGAGAACGCAGCTTTAACTTCAGGAAAGCTTTGTTTAGATTAAAAATAAATAAATAAATAAATAGTTTTTTTTTAAAAAAAGGAACATGGAAAATTTTCCCAACCCTGATATTAAGCTTGGATTTTTCCACGTTCAGTGTTATTTGTTTTTAAAGCTAGTTTTGTCAAAATACATAATCATGCTAGTAATATTTTAGTGATCTCTCACTCTTTCTCTCTCTCTCTCGTCTTGTCATTATACCGAGAACTCCGAAAACTTTCCCAAGCTAGGAATCGTAGCAAAGCATCCTGACCGTTAAAAAGCATCACCACATCAACGATTTACTTTGTTACACTGACCCATGTTTTTTTTTGTTTTGTTTATTATCAGGCTTAGACTATGTAGAGTGTCTGCCATACAAGTCCCTGTGTATGAGCTGTTACTATAGAAACGTGTTATTCTCAATTAGCACATTCATATAAAACCTATCATTCATGTTACAGCTGGAACTACTATCTGAGCCATGAAAAGAAAAAAAAAAACATCCTGACCAATCAGAATCAGGAACTCAGCCTTGCTGTGGTATAACATAACATACCGAAACAAAGAAAAACATAACACATAACATTTGCCTCACACCTCCGGGGTTGGGGGTTCGAAATCCACCCTATGTTCACGAAGTTCGCATGTTCTCCCTGTGCTTCAGGCGCTTCCTCCAGGTACTCCAGTTTCCTCCCCAGTCCAAAGACGTGCGTTGTAGACCGATTGGCGTTTCCAAGTTGTCCGCAGTGTGCGATTGTTCCCTATGACGCGTTGGCACACCGTCCCGGATGTCCCCGGCCTTGTGCCCCGAGTTCCCTGGGATAAACTCCAGGCGACCCTGTGTAGAATAAGCAGCACAGAAAATAGATGGATGGATGGATGGATAATCTAATCTAATATAATTGGATGGGTAATATAATATAAGCGAATCCACCAAATAACATTTTTGCATAAGGAACGTTTT
>NC_071263.1:1730000-1735000 GCF_023375685.1 Ictalurus furcatus | reverse complement strand
CGACCACTATTACCACCATTACTATGACCACTACCACCATTACTACAACCACTACCACCACTCTTACCACCATTACTACAACCACGACCACTATTACCACCATTACTATGACCACTACCACCATTACTACAACCACTACCACCACTATTACCACCATTACTACAACCACTACCACCACTATTACCACCATTACTACAACCACTACCACTATTACTACTACCACTACCACCATTACTACAACCACGACCAATATTACCACCATTACCACAACCGCTACCACTATTACCACTACTACCACCACTATTACCACCATTACTACAACCACTACCACTATTACCACCATTACTATGACCACTACCACCATTACTCCAACCACTACCACCACTATTACCACCATTACTACAACCACTACCACCACTATTACCACCATTACTACAACCACTACCACCACTATTACCACCATTACTACAACCACTACCACTATTACTACAACCACTACTACCACTACCACCATTACTACAACCACTACCACTATTACCACCATTACCACAACCGCTACCACTATTACCACTACTACCACCATTACTACAACCACTACCACTATTACCACTACAACCACTACCACCATTACTACAAGCACTACCACTATTACCACTACTACCACCATTACTACAAACACTACCACTATTACAACCACTACCACTATTATCACTATTACCATCATTACTACAACCACTATTTACCACTACCACCACCAATACCACAACCACTATTACCACTACTACCACCATTACTACAACTACCACCATCATTACTACAACCACTACCACCACCATTACTACAACCCCTACCACTATTACAACCACTAACACTATTACCACTACTACAACCACTACCACTATTACTACTACCATTTCTACAACCCCTACCACTTCTATTATTACTACTACCACAAGTACCCTGATTATTCTATTAGCACTCGTTCTATTCCTACTATTACTACCACTATTTCTTTTACAATTACTACCACTGTTACTACTACCACAACTACAACCCCTGCCACTTCTATTACTACCACCATTACCACTATTATTACTACCACCACTACCACTTCTACTATTACTACTACCAGTACCACGATTATTCTATTGCCACTAGTTCCATTGCTACTATTACTACCACCACCACTTCTTAGTTCCTAAGCTCTATAACAGCTACAGTGTCAACAGTCGTTCCCTCACCAGTCTAGATTACCCTCTCCTGATGTTAATTAGCTTAAAAAACAAAACGGAAAGCCGATGTTACAGCGGCGTAACTGAAGTGAAATGTTCGAGCTCTGAGACTGGAGACTCCTTCCAAATTAAACGTCACAGAAAACGTCACCAAAGGTTTTCTCGTTAAATAACACGTTGTTTTTTTTTTTAAACCGATTTATCAGCAGCCGTTACTCTAGAAACGATAACGTATTAGAACGAGCTCATCGGTATAGCCGAAACCTGCGATTTGCTTCTTCTGACCAATCAAAATCGAGAACACCTATTTGCATATTCACGAGGCGATGTAACGGTAACGCAATGTTACTCCAGGTTCAAGGCGCTGCGGTTTTGAAGTTGCAACGTTGCGGTTACACCGAAGAGATCGCGCCGTCCTTGTTTAAGGTCATCGATTCAATTAGTCCGCAGACCTCGAGAACTACGAGAAATTAGCCTTCCCATGAAAAAACAATCTTCTGTAATACGATATCAGTGAGCATGGTGTATCAGGGTGAAGCAAGGGGAGCTCACAGCTCAGAGGATTTGAAAAAATACATGTATCATTCACCTGATTTGAATTGTAGCTCACTTTTTTTTTTTTTCTTTCTTTCTTTTTTGAACTTCTGCCAATTCATTTTGTACATTAAAAATTGGTCAGGGTTGATAAGATTCCATTTTCACGGTTGGCAATGCGGAACTGGCAAAAGAATACAATTACAGACCCCAGAGTAAACTCTCCGAATGTCAACTTGATGTAAATGATGGAGAGCAGGAACACAAAGGAACAGGCTTCAACATCTCCCCTTTCCATTCTCTCTCCCTCCATCTCTCTCAATCAGGGATGTGTTCACCTCTGCAGTCCTTCTCTAAAGAGTCTCTTATGTAAAACACCGTAATGTAAAACTCTGGTTAAGTCTGATTTCTTCGCGAATTCCGATACGAGAGGTTTCCATCTGCTGTTATGGTCTCTAAATTTCTGCTCTTGAAGTCTTCTTGGAACGGTGGATTGCGGTACCTTCACCCCTGCTCCGTGGAGGTTGTTACTGGGATTTTCTTCACAGCTCTCACATTGTTTGTCATCAGCTGTTGTCGTTTTCCTCGTTCGACCCGTTCGGCATCTGTTCCTCAGTACGCCGGTGGTTTCTTTCTTTTTCAGGACGTTCCAAACTGTTGTACGTACCGGTTGATTGATTCTCCCTCTTAACTCAGCTTCAAAATGGCTGGCTTTTCTCCCATAGACAGCTCTCTGATCTTCATGTTGGTTTATCCTTTTTAACAACAAACGCCGTCTTCCCAGGTGAAACTGAAGGCTAAAACCAAGAGTAGATGTTCAGAGCGAAAGTAATTGGACTGGCCTTGCTGTTCCAATAGTTTCGCAAAATCAGGCAGTAACATTATAGGAAAATAATCGACGATGTTACGACACAGAAGTTGATTATTTTCCAATAACAACACATCCTGGAATGTTCTAGTCCTCTTAATGCATTTGTAGTTGCATGTCATGTTGTGGAACACACACACACACACACACACACACACACACACACACACACGTTAGTTCCTGTTATCACTTACATTCTAGCAGCTCTAATCAGTCATTCCCGCTAAAACAAAACGCAGTTTGTCGCGTTCTCATCTCATCTCATCGCTCGTTTTCGAATATTCATCAATCGCAGGAGCGGAAATACATTCCCGCCGAATCTTAATACTTTATAATTTGCTAAGTAGGATAGAGACATCGCCGTTTTAAGTAAGAAGTCTTAGCGCTAATGTAAAACGAAGAAAAATTCTCGTCGTGTTCGGCGCTGGAGAACGGGAGGAGGGGGGAAAAAAAATGCATGCAAATGTATGTAAATCGATCAGATGTCAGGGCCTTTGACATGCGAAGAGACCGGGAGCAGATTTCCGTGTTTGGCGTCGTGTCTCGATCGCCGCCTGGTCGCAAACAGCTGCGTGCTTCATAATCAGGAGGCCGTGATGGAGCCACATGATCAGGCAATATTACCCTCTGTCAGCACCGTCGTTCGGTTAGACGAGCCCGTTTTCCTTCCCCGCGCCAAAGAACACAGGGTCGTGCGAACGGTCGGAATTAGCGAGGGCGAAAGGTCGGCGGCGCGTCACGTTGAGGCCGGTCTATACGCCGTACGTTCTGTTCCCGTCACGACGTTAATGCGCCGGGGTTTTTATTTTTAAACCTCGTAACGCATCAGAGTGCGCCTTTTGAAGACAGGTTTTCCGGATACACGGCGAGCGTTTGCCATCGGATGTTCCCATTTTCACTTATTTGTATTGCAATTAGCTATTTACCCTTTAAGAGCTAACTAATTAAGCAGCTGAGGCAGCACAATGCGAGAGAAACAGATTTTCCCAATTTGCATTTAGGCAAGCTATGTGGACACAAACAGTACATTAGGCTGAAAACAGGGCTGAGCATCCCCCTGCGGACAGACTATCAAAGGCGCGTGGAAACGAGATTACAGCGAGTAAATTCTGTATACGAGTGCAGCGCACACACTCACACACTCTCATGGAGAGGGAGATACACAGGCAGAAAATGGGAAAGATGCACAGGGCAGAGAGAGGCGAGGAGCAAAGTGTAAACACCAGTCTCACTCTGAGGACCCATTTTCCTCTTACAGCGGTATCATCGCATCGCGCCGATTCAGACGCCTCGCGCATCTGTTGCCCTGCAGCCAAAACGGAAAACACCGCAATAGAAGATAAATCTTGTTGCCTGACAGGGGGTTTGACAGAGTGGAAAGTGTTCAGAGATTTCCGCTCGTGCAGAGCACAGCCACAGTGGCTAATGGTCAAACTGAGCAATTTGGAGCTGCAGGAATGCTCGTGATTTTTATTTTTTTTATTTCTTCACAAATTCAGACAACAACCACCACTACCACAAAAAAAAAAAAAAACCCATCTGTTAGAGTATGTACAGCGCAAGGGGGCGTGCTCTTACAGGAAAATAATCAACGACGCAAAGTAGAACACGTCCTGAAGTCGTCAGGGTTTTTTTTATTATTATTATTATTATTATTATTATTTACTCCTCTCGCACCGACGTCGTACTTTTTATCCGTTTATAGTCACATTTATCATCGTCAAAGCAGCTGTAAACGGTCGTCACCAAATCACCCGAGCCTTCTTTCGTTCTCTCTTTATCTCTCCAGGTGAACGCGAAGACGTGAACTCGCACGTCCTGAAAACACGACGGAAAACGCCGACTTCCAGGCGTCCCGAAGCGCCGGGACTGGAGACTCCTTCCTTAAACGTTAAAAAGACGTCTCGCGACAGCCGTATTATTTTTCTCGGACGCCCGACGTTCACGCGATCCGGCGACTCACGTCCGGGTTTGTTTTGAAGACATCGGGATCGGTGAAATAGGTTTCTCCAGTCAGGAAGTGAGGATGACACTAGAGAGAGTTCTTCTCTTCCAACTTTGTCTTCGCGGAGCTCGCACGGTGCACAGGGGCACCGTCATGCTCGGACAGGTTTCGGGAAAGCGAAGGGGAATTGTAAAGCTACAGCGTACAAAAGACATTGTGTACGGTTGTGCGCTTCAAATTTTATGAGAACGTTTTAGAGAAGAAGCAGATACGGGCGTGACGGTCAGGTGTTCATACTCTTGTGGCCATATAGGACATCTTCGATTATTTTTTATTTTTTTAAAAAGCTACACCGTTATTTTCACCGTAGCGTGAATAGCCAATCAGACTGATGCTCTGCTCTGTAGGCCTGGGGGTGGAG
>NC_071263.1:1707500-1725000 GCF_023375685.1 Ictalurus furcatus | reverse complement strand
AAATGTGAAGGATCTGGAGAGATTCTGTCCGGAGGAGCGCTCTCAGATCCCTCGCCATGTATTCTCCAACCTCATCAGGCGTTATAGGAGAAGACTCAGAGCTGTTATCGGATGGATGGATAGACAGACAGACAGATACAAAGAGAGATATATAGAGTAGATAAAGGTAAATACAAAGAGACAGAAAGAGAGAGAGAAATACAGGAAGACAGAGAACGAGAGCGCTCAGACGGACAGAAATGTGAGAGAGCGCTAAAGAAATACAAACAGACAGCTACACATACAGTGTTGGACAGAGAGATACAAAGAGAGCTAGAGAAATGAAAACAGATCAACAAAGCAGAATGTGTGTAAAGACACAAAAAAAAAGGATCACTTGATGTCAGAGGGTTTAAAAAAAAATGAATCCAATTATTTTAAAATCATTTCAAATGTACAGTGCAGCTTTCATACTGCGGCCAGCGCAGGGTCCTGACTGCGTCTACAGTAATGACCACGGAGCACACACACACACACACACACACACACACACACACACACACACACACACACGCCCTGACGCACAGTGCAGCGGGGCCGAGCGGTCCCTGTTGTTTTGCGCAGCCCAGTGTGCCACGCCAGTTTAGTGCCTGCAAAGTGGCTGCAAAGTGGCCACAGGAGGTCGGGGAACCTGCGCCATTAATACACTACTAAGGCCCAATTAAAGGCAGGTGACCCAGAGGAACCAGGTCCTCTCCCTCCATCTGCCCTCTATGGGACTTCATTAAAGAGAAAGATGCAGGAGACGCATCTCCAAGGATGTCACGGACACAGCAGCAACCCCCCACCCCCTTTCCAGCAAACACACACTCGCACAAAAACAACAATTACACCACATCCAGAACACAAACAACGACAGAGGGCCAGGCCGGAGAAACGATGAGCACGCACGCAATTAAGCCAACGGGGGAGGTGGTGGGGGGGGGGGCAACAAAACAAAACGATGTGCTGAACGAAGACGCTGCGACCTGGTCTTGCTCAGACACGGCACATGTCTGATTACATCAGCACTGACGAACACAACAGCGGCAGGTGTGTTAATGAACTCACAGCTCAGAGTGAGGAGAAATCAGAACCACCCTTCCGACAAAACTGTGAAATCTGCAGGAAGTTCTATTTAATCTTCTAGTATTTAGATTTGCTCTGGAGCTACAAGGAAACTTGCACACACCTTTTTAATCTCTGAAGCATCAGGGTCAGGTAGGAGGTGTGGCCTAAATAACGAAATCATCAATAATAATAATAAGTAGTGTAAAAATACAATTAAATATAAATAATTCAACATTCTCGGGTCACTTTTTTTTTTGTTTGTTTTGGGTGTTTTTTCTTCAAAAAACAGAAATGGACGTTCCACAGCATTAAACGCAACTATAAATGGATAAAAAGTACGACGTGTCGTCCTTTAATAAAGGTCAAAATGCTAATTGTTGTCACGATGCTGTAGTACAAGAGGAATAAAACACTTCGGGATTGTCCTGCTGTCGAATAATGCGCCGTTTCGGTTGCCAGTCCCTTCCCGGATTTTAACGCAAAATCGAGCGTACGTACTCCGCAAATATTCGGAAGGGCTTGCGGATATTTTTTTTTCAAAATTACCGTGGATTCGGGACGATACACGTCACGTGACATCACCACGACGCGCATTCGGCCCGAGCACTCTTTGATTCAGCAGCACTGGACAGGAGGACAGCGAAAAAGGTCTCACTTACATTTACAAGGAACATCGCTGAGAAATACAGTTTCGCCAGTTCGGGTAGTTTCACGAAAAAACAGCGCCCAAACAATTTTGAGATCGAGTCGCCACTGAACTGGTAGTTTCTGGGAATTAAGTTACGAGTTCGAAATAAAGCTTGACGTCTAGTGTAACGCGGATTTAATTGCAGCTCGATCGGAGCTTAGAACGCTTTGTGATCCGGGTATTTAGCAGAGAGTTATAAATCAGACATGTGATGGTTAAAGCTGTTGATGATGATGATGATGATGAGGTGGAGGTGGAAACGCCTCTCTCTGTCACTTCGCTTTGAATCAGCTTGCTACTGGTTCTGCTTTTCTTCTTCTCTTCTCTATGCAGAAAGCAGATTTGGCTGGGTCTGAGCCAGGGCTCGGGCTGCCTGGAGAGACGCGCGCGGCTGTTACAGCGGATGTGATTGCGCTGCCAGTCAAGCCGCACACCCGCGTGTGCGAAGAGGTGATTAACAGACGTGGGAGATCACACGTATACGTGTCATCAAGCAGAGCTGTTGATGTTAGCCTGGGGACCAAGAGGAGCGGTTTCCGAGCGCATACGTCGAAAACGCACGCGGGTGTGTTTGCATGTTCACAGCGGGACCAGGGAAGAAAGAAGAAGAAGAAAGAAAGAAAAAGGAGGATAATGCAAAAACAGTGCGAGTGAGGAGATTGAAGAGTTTACAGGTTGGAGAGGTGAAATCGGGAGAGGGGGGTGGGGTGGAAAGAAGCCGGAGTCGATGCGGCCTTGAGTGAAGTAGAAGGAGGAGAGAGCGAGAGCGAGAGCGAGTGGACAGTCAGGTGTGAAGTAACACGGACAAGCCCGACACAACATTGGCTCCACGTGGATAAACACCGTGTTAGCCACAGCTAACAGCCCGATTAATGACGTATTTATAGCGCCATTAAAAGGTTCGCAGCCTTTCGCTCTTTCTCCCCTTCACGCTGACTAAGAACACACAACGCCATCTTTCGAGAGCGGTTCCGCTAAACACCAAATATACATCACACGTTCTCTAAACGTAGTAGATGTCGTCGGAAACGATCACGCGCTTGCTTGCCTCACTCGCTCCGTAGCACCATTTCTACATTCTACAACAATTTCATAATACAGTAAACGTACAGTATAAAAAACACCACCTAGTGGCGTTATACACGTTATTCATTTACAGCGATAGTTTATTTTATATAATTGTTCTCACTTACGTAACAGCAGCTATAAAACAGCAGCTCGCTCACCAGACTGTCTTTTTTTTTTTTTTCCCCTCTTTCTAGAAGTTAATAAACTAAAATAAATAAATAAATAAATAAATAATAGAACAACTCGTCAGGATACCCGAAAATCCTCGATCGGAAAACCGTTCCGCTCGAACGACTCGCTGACACCGGAGACTCCTTCCCTAAACGTTGTATACACAGTAAACATCTCCCTTTGTTAAACATCAACATTTTTAACCGGTTTATTATGTTGGTCGTAGATCGACGACGGCGCCGCTACGGGAACGGTAACGGATCAGAACGACGCCGTGATGTAAACGTCGAATCGTCAGATTTCAGAATCCGATCGGCGGCGCTGCGGGACAAGTCCGGACGCAACGTACGCAGGCTACGAGTCGCACGTTTTTCCCGTACGCGAGGCAGACTTCCGTGGAAACGCCACGCTCGGTCTTTTCTTTACACTGGTTTTAAAAAAAGACGACGACAAAAAGAAACCCGTCCGTGTCAGAAGCGACGTTTCCCTCCGCAGAGAGCCGATAGAACACACGTTTAACTGTACGCCATCGAGTCGCCGCAGCTCTGTACGCATGTCGTATGATTCGAAATGCATATTTATTCGACTAATTAATTCCAAATATTTCACAAGAGTGAAGGGGGGGGACACGCACACGCACACACACACACACACACACACGCACACACACATATACAAAACACACACAGTGTGTAATTAACTTCTCTGTGCTTTAACTGTCCCCACGCTGCAGCACTGTGACACCGGGCCATTGTGTGTAAGCGTGTGTGTGTGTGTGTGTCCTCGATCCCTGAGGAAACCGGTGCACTAGCCGCTTTAATGAAGTCCCACAGAAGGGAAGCGAAACCTGTCTTGTTTTTTCACGCTCGCCTTTTGGGCCAAGAGCGTAATTGGGGACTGAGTATCCAATTAATGCTGAACAACCGAAAGGGGCTCGTGCGGAGAGCATAAGGTGACTTGGCTAATATTGTTTGTAGGCGATTTCTAATGGTAGGGAGGAAGGATGAGGCGGAGCTTTGGGACACGATCGCGCTTTGAAGACGGTCTAAAACAGAACCATCGTTTAAGCCCAGTGGCCAGAGGGACACGTAATACCGAGGGACGCTGATTATTTACTATAAGTGGGCGCTCGTTCTCGAGTGCCGTCCGACCGTGCGTGTGAAAAAGACATTACGGTCCTCATGAGCAAGGAGGAGGACGAGAAGGAGGAGGAGGAGGAGGACGGCACTTCGGGCTTGATGTCCTCCGTTTCGACCAGCAACTAGGTCACAAACGAACGAACGCGGCGAGGAAAAACGGTGGCGTCTAGCGAGAACGAAAAATCACATTAATGCCACAGGGACAGGGGAGTCCCTCAATCCCTTCTTCATTAAAACTAAATAAAAAAGCCAGGCCATTTATCTCCTTCCCTCTAAAGCCATAAACACAAATAGTTTCACTCGGCCATTTTTCTTTCACTCAGTGCCACGGCATAGATCATCGACAATAAAAGTCTCGTCCTGATGATTCGCCGGGTTAAATTGGAATGTAAAAGGAAGCGGAGTGTAATTGGAAGAAATATGATGTAAATAATGACACCAGGGTTACTCTCTTGGAGAAAGGAAAGAAGAAGAAAAAAAAAGGAGACACCCCAAGGCAAAGGACTAAGCCGTGGGAAATTACAAGGAGGCCTCGACGCTCAGATAGAAGGTTTTCCTGTGGTAACTGCTACCTTTGCATCCAAAAAAAAAAAAAAAAAAAGGAAACCCCCCCCGACTCGTTAAAGGAACAATAGAACGGGGTGGTGGAGGGGGTGACGAGGCTTTACAGCTGGGTCCTCCGAAAAGCAAGCAGGCGGTACATCATTGTGTCCCGTATTAACCGGATTACAATTAGCCAGATTTAACCCTTATTAATGACGTCCCTGTTAGGATGTTAGGACGCGAGGACGTTAGGGCGACTCCGCACTCTCGGGCGTCCGTCCGCAGAGCCACGGTGCACTCTGGGGAAAGAGAAGGAACCGGTAGGAAGACGGGGGACGAAACGATGATAATCTCACACGTACAGGTACACGGCGAACGCCGAGCGGTTTCTAAAGCGTGTATATGAATGTATGGACGTATCAAAACAACCCGGGGAGGGGAGGGGAGGGTGGGGGGGTTATTAAAGATAAATAAATAAAGAAATAAATAAAAAGGTGGACGTGAATAAATTTAAAATAGATATGTGGCAGGCCTGTCTGGAAGCGTAATTGTTTTCAATTATAAAGTGCTTACTAACACGTTTAAAATGGTGCTAGACTACAAGCCTAGAGGGGATGGAGCTCCTAATTTGGGTAATTCAGGCTTTGACAGAATCCGAACACTTACGACAAGGGTTTTAAAGTGTATTTAAAGCTCTCCGAATGTGAACGTTACCAAGGGGACTGTAACCAGGCCCGGGTCACGGCGAGGGAGAGGGAGAGAGGGAGCATTATTACCATGGCTTCAGCAGCACGGGAGGATACCACACCAGGCTCATCATCATACGCCTGTTTTATTTATTTATTTATTTATTTATTTATTTATTTCCAAACAGCCCGTTCGGGGTCGATCGGACGGAGCGACGCGTCCTGCCCGAGTCGTTTTTCCTTTTCCTTCTCGCTCCGTCCAAAGAGACTGAGGACACGTAGGTCACTTTAATAGTATGGTTCATTTATCTTCCGTCGTGCTTGTGCAGCTTTGATACTGATGCTATTCGATGTCACGCGGCACGTCCTAAGAGCAGGAGAACTTTGACTTTGACCTGCAGCCCGTTCCCAGCGCGTATAAACGAGTTACGGCTCCAACCTCGACGGCACGGCACTCTCTCAGTGCCCTCTGAAGATCCCGATCCGGATAAGGGCCCGCCTGTTTGAATGACACCTCTGTTACTTGCGCAGAGGGAAACGACGGCGCGACCCTTCGGATCTCGACTTCAACTTGACCTCCGAGCCTGGATCGGATATCAAAACACGGTACCATCTGGCCTCGGGCAGGACCAAGTCTGGGCTCCGGAGCACGAGGTTAATATCATACAGTTAGGGAGCGGGATAGAGACCACAATTATCGTCAATTCCAGGACAGAAAATCCTATTATTCTATCCCAGCTAGGACAGATGGAGAGGCAGCGACGTCCTCTCCCATTCCTGAGCAAGCCAATCTGCTGGCTGGAGCCACAGCAGCGATGGGGAAGGTACACAATGGTGGGAGAGGGCAGGAGGGCAGCAAGGTTCGCTCTGGTTTTTTGTATCAGGGCGCGGTGTTTGGTGAAACCCGAGCCGGGACCGGCGGCTCCGTCTCCTCCCTACAGCACGGACACCACAATAGAACCTGCAGGGAGCGTTTCAAACCCTTCAACAGCAACCGCTGCGAGGTGAAGCGACAGATGAACGCATCCCATGAGAAACACTTCTCTAAGGGGGTACGCAGACCTTATGCGATGTGTTGGGAATAGGCAGGAATCAGACTAAATATGGGGCGCACTCTACTAAAATGGTCCCGAAATACATTACGAAAAGAAAAAAAAAAAGAAAAGCGGCCCTTTTGGTTTCCTTTTACCAAAGGCGATGCTAATGCATGTTTCCCAGCCAGCTGAGGTCTGTGTACTATCAGGCCCTAGAGAGCTGTTTTACAGAGCAAGAGCAAGACCAAGCCTGAGCTTATTAAAATAAAACTACATCTGATTTATGAAAACACGTGCTCAGGGTTGCTTTTAAGAAATTGGAACATTTTCTCGTTGGGGGTACGTGTACTATAAAAATGGGCTTCGATGTTACAATAGACGCATCGATCTTAGTGACCATGAACACGCCGCCCACAAACACTGCTTTCACCTGTGGTGAGAATTTAATAGCGGACAACATCACACAAAAGCTCGTGTGAGAAACCATGAATGCCTCGTAAGCGCCACGGCTAGAGTGACCACAATGGTGGTGTTCCAGACCACAAAGCCATACCGTCATACCACGGTAGTGTGAGAAATTGCCCAAGGCATGTTACAGGGCCACATCATGGACTGCTCCAGTGCGGTTTTCACATCACGAAAAAAAAAAGGCAGCATTATCGAGACACTTTAAGCGAAAAACCTCGAGACAGAAGAAGTCCATTCGGCCTTTTTCTTTTTCCTTACTGACCTGGTTACATGAAAATGACGCCTATTAGAAGGAGTCGATAACGACAGAACGGTCGTTTCTACGTCCATATAGGGTTCCAGACACGAACCACGCTATCAGAACATCGCTCGGCGTTAAAAGCCCTTCATCAAGAACGTAATTGATTCCCGGTTATTAAAATGAATTTATTAACGAAATCGGTTATTAAACGTCCGTGAAGCTTCTTTAATGGCGCTCCCAGCATGAAGTCCATTAGAAGGCGCGACCTAATTGGAGACTCGCACACCAGCCGATTTACAAGCAGCGCGGTTTTGATATCAGAAAGGCGGTGATCAAGGGGTAACGGTCCGGAACGCAAGTTTGAACACTCTCCTCGGGCCTCCTTCAACGTTCATTAAAAATAATAAAAATATCACATAAAATTTATAAAAAAAAAAAAAAAAAAAAAAAAAAAAAAAAAAAAACGACCAGCACTACGGTGGAAATCTCAGCGTGTGCAAGTGTCATGATAATTAAGATGGCTGCCTCCTCTGATGCCTCCTCGATGGCCCCAGCAGTCATCAAGGCCACGTCTGGAAGTCATCATTTATCCGAGAAACAGAAACACAGAGGGGTGTCGAGAGAAGAGAATGGAGGGGGCTGCTGGTATGCCAAGACAAAGATGAGATTATTGCGACGTTAGCCGAGGACCGAGAAGCAAGAACGTCGCACTTATGCCGTCAAAAACCAGCTCGCTAAATCCTCGAATTGAATTTTCGAGCTTTGCGAGTCAGCCCCCGGTTTCCGTTAGGCAGTATTCCAGATCACAGGCGTTAAACGCAAAGACGACCACCAGCTAATTGGACTTTGACGGCATAAACGAGACGTTCTTACTCCGTCCAAACACGTCTCGCGATTGCTCACCAAACCCTCGGATTGAATTCACGCTTCGCGAGTTTGGCTTCCAATTTGTTCTGGGAGAACTCTAGATCAGACGTATCAACGCCGAGTATCCAAAGGCAAAGATTTGGACGACGGACACGGACCGATCGATGTCTCGCTTACGCCGTCCAGCGTCTTCTGATGCACAGCAAACTTAATAACACTGCCACCAAAGGAAAGGAAGTGACTTCACAAAGGTGAGCACACGAAGGTGTTGGAAGAAGCAAATAGAGTGGGGCCTGCAGGTACGCAAAGACAAACACGTCGAACCCGAACGATTCGACTTCAACCCACTAAACATCCTAACGCGACCTCTAAAGGCGAACTGAATCAAAGCATCGAGTCGGCCTCCGGTTCCAGTCTTGACTGGGAGCAGTCTGGATCAGAAGCATTAAAAAAAAAAAAAAAAAAAAAAGACTTCGTCTTTCCCTTAAATTACACACACACGAAAAACAGTGTAGTATAAACTCACAAGGCACCCTGTGGAAGCAAAGAAAAAGAATCGTCTACCTGCTTATTTCGGCAGGAGTTTCTCCCTGGTTTCACCCAAAACAGAAATTAAACGTGTATCTACATTTTATCATGTCTGGTATCGCCTTTGAAAATTGCAGGTAGTGGTAGTGTTTAACATTCTCTTGTCAAGCATCCCCCCGCTGAGACAATAAATGCCTGTCCAGTTTTGCTCGCAGCGGCAGCGGCAGATTAGAAACAGCAGGAGGAACGGTGTAGTGTGAATACAATACCGATAAGAACGCGCCTCTTAGCCCCACTGCTACGCCTCGCTTCTGCGAATGTGAGAACCTGCTGTTTTCTAATATTTACACACAACTAGAATCGCAAATGTACCATAACTGCATTGAAAGAGCACTTTCTGTCAGACGCCTAACATCGGCCTATATGGTTTATTTTCCATGGGTGTTTTTCGAGATGGAGGGCACAGGGGGTGCGACGACAAATAGGAACACAATGAGAGTGAAATTTATTTTCATCTAGAAAGAAAAAAGAAGGGAAAAAAAAAAAAAAAAAGACTAAACTCATGAAGCCGGAGAGATGAAAATGAGATACGAGACGGCATTTCTTTTCCCAAAGATGACGGATTAACATAACAGATTTTCAAGTGTAACACAATTTAGGTTGATATTTTCAGAATTCCTACCCCGCTCCCCCCTCCCACCCATTTGCTCTTGACGTAAACCTCTGATCGGATCTGCGCGGCCCCGCCGGTCCCGTATCCGAACGATTCAACGTCAAGAACACCATTTATCAAGTGCATATGAATGGGGACAGTGCGGTCCCATGACCCCGTGAATGGTATAGCATTACCCGTGTAAAAGCTGCCTTTCTTTATGAGGTATCAGAGTGCAGTGCCTTAAGGGCTGTTGATTGATGGACATCACCCGACCATGCTGATCACACCAGCGTTCACAATGCTTTGAAACTAATCAAGGGTTACACACAGGGGACCTGAACCTTACATCAGAGTAAAGGCGCTCTATCTGGAGCTTATTCGCTCGCACGTACCGGAGACTCTCGGCGGTTCGGTGTCCTGTAGAAAGAGAGAAAAGAAAAGAAAAAAAAAAAAATCACTCGACTATCATCGTCGCGTTCCCTCAGTCGAGATTATGAAGACACATGAGAAACTACTCCATGACTTTATCACTTTGGGCACCTGGATGGTCCACGAGGAGCCTTAACAAGCTCTAGTCTAGGAAGAAATGGCAACCATGTTAAAAGTCTGTCACGCTAGACCCGTCTCAAAACAAAAACGAACTTTTTCATAGGGCACATTGGATCACTGAAAAATGGATCACAGAAGACCAAATTTACAGTCGGAGTACATTCGCATATAGAAAAAGTGGGCGATGGAATGGAAATCTCCATTCCATCAAAAGCAGCTCGATTAAATCCAGGCGAACTGAGATTTTTTTATTACTGCGCTGTCCAAATATCTGACGTCTGTAAACGCGAGAGGTCACGGCAGGTCATCGGGCTTACTATCAATTTAAATTTTTACAGTTAGGGAATAAAAAATTTGCAGTAGGAAGAAAAAACAAAAATTCATCAAGAATTTATAAGCGTTATGCACAGGTTTGTCGTTATCCGCTTCTTCCAAATACACCTGAGGACCATGATGATTAACCACGACAATGCTTACCTGGTGTGTTTGTTTCCTTCTTAAAGAACCGAAGAGACACGATGTGTCCAAACAGCTAATAAAAAGTGCAAACCGAGTGAAATATGAAATATTTTGACTGAGGAATCGGCCTCATTGACCAGCAGGAGCGTCTCAGGAGCGTCTCAGGAGCGTCTCAAGAACGTCTCAGCAGCGTCTCAGGAGCGTCTCAGGAACGTCTCAGCAGCGTCTCAGGAGAGTCTCAGGAGAGTCTCAGGAACGTCTCAGGAATGTCTCAGGAACTTCTCAGGAGAGTCTCAGGAGCCTCTCAGGAACGTCTCAGGAGAGTCTCAGGAGCCTCTCAGGAGCGTCTCAGGAGCGTCTCCTGCTTGCTTTCCATTTTTAACCAACCGTAGCCTGGCCTACTGTTTCCTCTTCATCTGCACTTAGCTTCAATTAGCTTTAAACGCTACATCGATCATTCACAGCTCAAACGTCCGTCTACTCATAATCTATCTACCTCCATTTAATTCTGCTCAGGTAAACCTTACCATCAGTCAACGGTGACACACTAGAAGTTCCCTACGTAGCCCAGAGGACGATGGGTTCCCATTTTAACTCTCGGTTGGTGAGTTTGTCCTGTTTCTGTCTCCTTTACTTTGCTCATTAAGGGCAGGAAGACGGTTTTTCCTCTAAAGCTGCTTTGGAACTACGTCTAATGTAAAGGAAAGTGCTAGATAAGTACAGTAAGGAAAGTTCAACAAACAGTAAATAAAATCCATCTTCCATTGTGATTGAAGTAGATTGGTGTGTGCTGTTTGGTTTTGAGCTATCTCGCCCAACATCTTTTCTGCAAAATCACACACACACACAGACTTGCACGGTGACCTATAAACTGAAGACTATAGAGTTATGCGGCCGGCCATCCTGGATAACAGGTACATTCTGCCCCCAGGGTTGGTGTTTCAAAACTAAATTGTGTACCAGAAAATTATGTGAACACTATTACAATAACAATGAACAGATTTTAAATGTGATATGAAAATCTAGAATGGAATGATGCTAAATTGTCCAAGACACCCCCCCCCCCGCATCAATAACGTTACAGCGCTGACGACACCCCCCAATAACGTTACAGCGCTCACGCCCCCAATAACGTTACAGCGCTCACGCCCCCCAATAACGTTACAGCGTTCACGCCCCCCAATAACGTTACAGCGCTGACGACACCCCCCAATAACGTTACAGCGCTGACGCCCCCCCAATAACGTTACAGCGCTCACGGCCCCTCAATAACGTTACAGCGCTCACGGCCCCCCAATAACGTTACAGCGTTCACGCCCCCCAATAACGTTACAGCGTTCACGCCCCCCAATAACGTTACAGCGCTGACGACACCCCCCAATAACGTTACAGCGCTCACACCCCCCAATAACGTTACAGCGCTCACGCCCCCCAATAACGTTACAGCGCTCACGCCTGTAACCCCCATAACATTACAGCATGGAGCTACATGTTGAAGTTTCGCTCATGTTTTTAGATGACCGTAAAGTGCTGCTGTGATTGGATTGGTTTGGTTGTACATGGAGAGGTGGGCTATGTGATGATCACCGTATAGTTATTTTAAAATGTCAGTTATTTCTGCGCACCTACGCATCCAGAAAGATCACATCCGTAAACTTATTTAGACAAGTACCCGATTCGCAGGTTATGCTCACGTGGCCTACTCACGCTCAATGCCTCGGCTGAGTAAGGCGAGAAACGCGTGTAAACCGAGAACTACCGTACTCTGTCTTTTTCGTCCAACTTTCAGAACAGTTCTTCATAAGCACCGGAGAACTTTCAATAAGGTCATTCATCCTGAAGCTCTACAGTCAGAGAGGAGTTACATACGGTGCAAATTGGACCCGATAACACAACAACGTTATCGGATTGGAGACGAGCAAAGCCGACATCCACATTACTAAAAGTACGAAGGGGGTCCCGGGCACAGTTTAAACCGCTGCTGAGAGAGATTCATGGTTCAGCATGGTGCCCCTGCACCAAACCGGCACTGTTGTAGAGAAACACAGAGCAAAGCACTGGATATAAACGCAGGTCAATCAATGGCCACGCTCAGGCCAATCAAAGCTGCGTGTCTGCTCCGTGTGTGGCCGGCGGATGGAACAGGTGGTAAAGTTGTGTTTAAATGCTCTGCCCCCCCCAAGTGCCCCGAGTGTGCCATCATTATGTGCTACTGCCCCCTACTGCGAGGCAATGGCTGTGCGCCCCCAAGGTCACTGGTAAAGAAGGGGGAAGAAAGCACGCAGGGGTGCACTTTACCTCGCACGGCTGGAGCGATCGATAGCGCCCCTGCAGCTCGACTCTGAAAACAAACATTAGGAGAAAACATCTCTCTCTCTCTCTCTCTCCACCATTCGCTGTTCAAATATCCCAACTCTTGGTGGCTAAGCAGATTGAACAAGGGGCAGGACTGTGGTCTTCCTAGGATTAGAAACCACAAGGTCTGTACAGTGGTCTCTACATCTGGCGATTAGGTCTTTTGTTAATCGTCCTCGATTTGTGGTTCAGCAGCTGGAGTACTCCGTGCTTCCCCACCTCGAAGCAATTGTTTCAGCCAGGTGTGATTAAGAGAGTGTGAACCGGTCCAAGCTCAGGAGTACCCCAAGGGTACCATAGTTCTAATGAACCCTTAGGAGTACTGGGCAAATTTCGAATGCTTCCGACTTTCCCTGTATATAAAATCTAAAAAAAAATTAAGTGCGGTTCCTTTTTTTTGTTTGTTTGTTTGTTTTTTAAGCACTACACAGCCAGTATGACCTGATAATTCACGTAAACATATCATATCAAAAACAAACAAACAAAACAAAATCAGATTTTGGTTTGGATCAGATTTATTCCCAAAATTTATACACACACACACACACACACCTCCAGAAGATTTGTTTGCAATCCAATCAGAGTCGCAGCTCCGCCCCATTTCACACGGTTCCGTGAGCCGTTTCGTGGTTTTTCTGATCTGCTTAAATTTGTGAATTGATTCTGATTCGAATCCGTCTATCACACTAAACGATTCTTCTGGTTTGTGTTCCTTATTCTGGGGAGACATTTAAACGTCTTCCCTATGAGGAAGGGTCACAAGAACCCGTTTAAGAGGCTAAAAAGGAACACGTTACCACCACCATCCCCCACCACCACCCCCCCAGGTGTCTAAAGAATCAAAAGAATCAGTTTCATTCGGAATCGGATTATTCCTTTGGACAAAGACGAGGAAACGTTCTAAGACGATTCCTAGCACAATTTCTCGATCCTAGTTCACGCCGAAGTCAACCGATCCAAATACATCCCCCGTCTCTCGTTATCTGCATCTGATTCATTACTATTCAGAAAAAGAAGAAAAAACCTCTCTCAATCCAGAGTGACAAACTCCGCACACGTCTTTTACCTTTATACACACCAGAGCGCTTTTTTTTTTTTTTTTTTTTAATCTGTTCTCATCTATCTCAGAGTTATTCTTTGCCCTCTCAATGTCGGAAAGACGGTGCTTAGCCTTAAATACACACTCTGCCTGCGATCAAACCCGATAACAAAGTTACAAGACGCGATCCCAAGCAATGCACCCACGACTAACTTTTAATGATCGCTCTGTGAGGAACCGGGAGAGGAAGACTCGAGCTCCGGAGTGACAAACAGCGGGACCCAAGTGTTCGCCTTTTGTCTTGTGATCAAATGGCGGAAGAGAGGAGAGGTAAGGCGCACATGCACGCAGCCTCTTTCCCTGAAGAGCGTCTCAGCTCCGGGATCAAAGAGCAGAGAGACATACAGAGAGAGAAAGAGAGAGAGAGCGCACGAGCCGCGCCTCGCCTTTCATTCTGTGACGAGAGAAGAGTGGGACGCGGCGTGGAAAGAGTCGGCACTCGGCGAGCTCCTTCAGGGATTTCCTTATCGAGGGCAAAGCAATCCCCTCTGGACCTCGTCGGCACGGGCCTGATTATTCAAGCCATTACAAAGGGGATGAAAATAACTCGCTACTCAAAGCAAGCGTACTTTTTTTTGGTTATTTATTATTTTACTCAGAATGTACCAAACATCCTGTGGAGAGGAGGAAAAGCAAAAAAAAAAAAAAAAAAAAAAGTTAAGGAAAAGAACACGTACAGCTAGGAAACAATTCAGACTAGTGATGAAAAGAGGAAAAGAAGTTGTAACGGTTTAAAAGAGGAGAGCTACGCGGTCTTCTTGGGCCTGCCGCGGCCTCGCTTTACTTCCACCACGGGGGACGTCTGAGTCGCCGCCTCTACCACGCGCGTCTTCGGACTGGACGTCTTCGCGCCGGGCTTCTTCACGCCGTTCACTTCTGCATGAGGATAAAATGAACATCGGATGAACACCTTTCCAGTTCATGAATTTTACATGAATCAGGATAATATCCACATAGGAAACATTATTTTAATAAATAAATAAATAAACAAAAGTAAAAGCAGATCCCATTTAAAACTAGTTTAAACTGGATCAGGATGCTCGTGTCTCGTACCTGGGATTGTGTGAACCACATGCATTTACACCTTAACATGAAAAACAGCTCGAGACATTCAACCACCAAGCAGCAGAATCCCTTCCGAATATTAGATCATGACACGGTAATCCAAGCGCCTCTCTTACGCTCACCCCCACTCCCCCAGTCACCTATTAGCGACGAAAGTAGAGAGACGATAGCACGGCTAATTACTCGAGCAGCCGTTAATACGGTTGGTCATGCGAACGTTTGAGCACCACAGGAAGTTAGGAGGCAACGGATTTCAATCCGATAACGCCGGGGTGCTGATTTACAAAAAAATTTTATGTACTAAATTCTCATTAAAAGAAAGGGTTTTTTTTTTATTTTTGTACTAAGACGTTTGTACGCGAGAGCTGCTGCTGCTGTAATCGTAAAGACTTCCTCATGTAGTCTCGGGGAGATGTTTTTGTTTGTTTTTTTTGTAAAGATGATACGTGGGAATATTTTCACCATAGTTAGAAGCACTGTACAAATACAAGCCCTTCCGTAACTTGGACCCTGTGCCGAGTCAGCGCGTCGGGGATCTAATATTAAGTAGTCGGTAGGAGGACCCGGGTAAGCCGACCGCAGGAAGTGAGAACTTACCCTTCTTCTGAGCCGGGCGCCTTTTCTTTGCAGGGGAGCCGTCAGTTTCGTCATTAGATGCCTCTTTTTCCACCGCTTTCTTTCGCTTAGGAGCCTTCAAGCCCAACGAAAAGAGGGAGAGAGAGAGAGAGAGAGAGAGAGAGAGAGAGAGAGAGAGGGGGGGGGGGGTTAGAAAAGAAAGAAATGGTCAAATCACTTGCCTACAGCATCCTTAGGGGGAGCTTGAATCTAATATTAAAAAGGGACCTTTCCTCTGCGATACGCGAGGAAACTATTACGCTCGCCTTAAGCCTTAAGCGTGACGTCTGAGCAAATGTAATTACGACTCCGCTCCCAAGCTCTCCTGCAAGGCTAAAAAAAAAAATTTTTGTAAAAAATCCGGCGAGGGAAGGAGGGGGGAATAACGATAATCATTGAAATATCAAATACAATAGGTCTATTTTAATACCGCTTAGAGTGATTCGGATTTTCAAGGTTATATCCGTGACTCGAGATTACAGGTCAGAGACGCGATCGCGTTCCACGCTTTAAACCGCCAAACAATCGTTTATATTTCGAGTTCGTTTATTACAAAGCGTTCCTCCGTTTCGGATCCTGTTCCGCGCTAATTCGAGCAGGGGATGGAGAGACGAGCGGAACGGAGGGGGAAAAGGAAAAAAAAAACCTCACAAACTGAACCCGGGGTTAGGTGGAAGACGCACTTAACGACAGCAATCAAATTCCCCCTGTCCTCCACTCAGACTGCGTAATGAATGCTCGCCCGTCTCACGGACTCGAACCGTCGTCCTTTCTCCCCTCCCCTCCACCACCCTTTTTCTTTCTTTCCTTTCCTTCCCCTCCTCACATTTCCTTTCCATTTCGCCAATTGCTGCCTCATGATTACCATCCAGACCCCGCTGAGCTGAACAGATTGGCTCGATAATTACATACAATAACTGCAGTGGGCAGGTAACCCTCAGCTGGCACAGGCCAGCTCCCTGGTGGCACCTTCCATATGCAAACGGCATTGTGGGAAGGCGAGGAGAGTCCGTCGCCTCCCGTGTCGCGAGTGCGCGCGCTGATTGCTGGCCCGCGCTCACTCCGAGGTTACCGTGTCAGCAAATTTGTGATACATTAGCAGGGAATAAACACGGGCGCTCGGGACCTGACGGAGGGAGGGAACGAGCGAGTGAAGGAAAAGGGGAGGAACTGAAGTCTTTGTTCACAAGGGGTTTTTTTTTTTAAAGCACTGGACGCTGTCTCAATAGTTCTCAATATCCAAGTATCCAATCACACGCTCGTTTACTCGTACCGATACGGACGTCCGATACTTTGTCTTTCATTCACCGGTCAGAAAATACGACAGGACACGTGTTTGATTCATTCCTGAAGCTGAGACGATTCAGAGTCGAATCGCCGTCTCGCACGCACGTTCCCGGATCCGCCGTGTTCTTCTCGCCTGCCTGGAGAACCCACAAGGGTTCCGATCAAATGGACGGCGCGCTGCGGTCGTCGAAGTGTTTACGGTTGAGTCTTATAGTCCACTTTCATCGTACACACGTGAGCTTTTTTGTGAAAAAATAAACACACGTTTGTTTTTTTTTCCTCCCCCCTCAAAGATTTTTTTTTTTTTTTTTTTTTTGCTTTCCGACGTTTCGGAAAGCCTTTACAGAGCTGCCGTGACGTTTACGCTAGAGACACACTTGTGAATGATGCTGACGGGGTCTCACCTTGACCGAGGACGGCCCTGCGGCGGACACGGACGCCGAGAAGTCCAGCTTGTCGTCGTCGGTGGCGCCGATGCTCTTTAATCCCTGCTGCAAAATGCCGCGCAGCTTCGGGTAGTCGGGTTTGTCCGTGTACCCCAGGGTCTTCACCTCCTCCATGAACTTCAGAAGTTCCTCTGAAAGACCGAGACGCAGGGGTTAGGATGCGTTAGAAATTTACTAACGGATCCCCGAGACGTCACGGCAGTTTAACACTGACTTTCCTTTCTGCTTTAATAATCCATCATAAATCGAATGTTTAAGGTTACCACGGAGACCACAAAATCTGCAACAAAATATATTTGAAAAATATCTTACAACATGTAAAACTGTCTTGTTTCTATAGTAATTGATTGACCGGGATTTGTATGGAAGATTCTCCACGCAAACAGATTAATAAATGTGAGGAGACGAACTTTTGGAAGGAGTCTCCAGTGTCAGAGTTTCCTAACAA